>NW_020798710.1:0-69122 GCF_003344945.1 Aspergillus welwitschiae | reverse complement strand
GGGGGGGGGGTGACAAGTAGGCAGGTATAAAGCCATTTTCTACCTTTTATAGAATTGGGATGACATGCATGGGCCACAGGAGAAAACAGAAAGGTAGGGACTGTGTATAAAGGGGAGGAGGGTGGGGGGTGTGGGGGTTCATGCAAACGTGTAGCCGTGATTTTTTTTATCGGGGCTATGCAAAAAAGAAGACAAGCAGATAACAGGGAAATAAAGAAGATGGTAAAGAAATTGAAATGCGAATCTTACTTCACCCTTGCTTGTTAGGCATCAGGGAGCTGTTAGATGACGTGTGCTTTTGTTGATGCTGCTGCTGCTCATCATGTATGTATGTATGTACTAAACTTGGTTGCGGTGGGGGCCGTGGGCATCATCGTATCCCAGATTGGCCTGGTACATGAGAGCTTCTTGGGGCCAGTCGCCGGTACTACCCTCCATTGAGTCTGCGAGAGGCGTGCGGTTGTAAGAGTCAGATCGAACAGGGTAGCTCCCATTGCTTGGGGCGCGCTGCGGCGCATCGTGGGCTGGGACATTGGTTCGGTAGGGGAGGCTTTCGTACATAGGACCGTGGCCAACAGGCTCGGTCAGTGATCCTGCTGTAGCGGAGTTGGCAAAGTCACCAAAGTCGAAGCCAAAGTCGGGATTGCTGATGGTTGTGGGAAGTTCTTTCCGTGGCACAGCGGGAGCCCCGTTCGTTGAGGCGCTGGTCGGCCGAATTGGCTCTGCGATGTGCGGGACGGAAGGCACACCCCCTTCGGGCAGGGTGCCAGTAGGGCTGTGGATGCTTGGCTCTGGGATAGGGGGATAGGAACCCATTGTCGCTTCAGAATGCTCGACCAGAACTGGAGCCGGGGAGCGAGGCATGAGATCAACATCGGGCACGACGGTGGATCGCCGAGTGCTGTTACCCATGGTGCTTCCGGGTTTCGAGCTGCGGCTAACACGATGCTGAGGAGCTTCTGCAAATGGGTGCTCAGGGCCTTCCACGTCACGGATGCTAAACTGAGCAATGGTCCGCAGCTTCCGAGTAACCCATGACGCCAACACCTTACCACGTTGCTTCTCACCGAGACGGGACCGAGGGAAGTCTCCGTGTGAAACAAATGCCACGATATCAGCAATAACCTGGTGCTCGTTGAGGATGGCATCGACAATCACGGGGACCAGAGACGCTAGATAAGCCTTTCTCGTAACCTCGACAACGACCACGATCAAGCCTCCAGCTTGGAAGACAGCACTAGATAGACGGATTAGTAACAAGCCCGTGAAAGTCGAGAACGGTCTCAACTTACCATCCGCCAGAAACGATATTGCGGTGGCATCGCTCCACAGAGTATTCGATGTCCATCGGGAAGTGGTTCAGACCATTAACTTCGAAGGTTTCACCAATTCCTCCAAGAACAAATAGCACTTGCATCTCGACAGGCTGGCCACCAGGGCCGATGGGTCTCGTAACTGTGTGAAGGAAGCCAAGATCACCAGTACGCACGTACGCGACATTAGGATCGCCATCCACAACCCGACCGTTGAAACGCTCCATATCGAAATCCTGTTTGGAGCCGTAGAACGACTTGGCGCAAGCGTCCGACTGGATCCAAATCTCACCATACTCACCGACGTGGGACAGCGTACATGTTTCGGGGTTCACGATAGCGATTTGCGTATTCACCGGAACCATACCCGAGTCTTGGATGACAAGAGCAGTGGGATCAGTGTCTGGATCCACGGGGCAGATCAGTCCACGGCGCAAAGCTCTAATGTCGAGCCATAGCTCAACAGGCTCGATGCACATGTAGGATCTGGTGACAACCATGGGGTTGAGGACGTGGGAATACACGATATTGATAGCAGTACGGTCCAAGCTGGCAGAAGCAAAGTGAAGGCGCACTTTCTGGTCTGCAATCACGTTAGCACTACGACGTCTGACGAGCGATGTAAGTGGGAGACGTACAGATATCGACTCTCGGACGGCCCTCGGCTGATATCATCAAGTTCTTCAGCTCTTGCATCTGGAAGCCCTTGCCAGCCATGGCACTCATTGCATAGTCCAGCATTTGGCTAGTAGCGTACGTGTCCTTGATCTTATAGCGTGAAAGGGTAACGAAGAGCGTCATGGGGTTCTGCGCAAAGTCGACAGGTGAGACAAGGTAGGTTGGCGCTCCTAGAGCCTGTGTTAACTCTGCAAACATCGTAGCCCACGGATTAGCTCTCCTACTTACCAACATAAATACCCATTAGGCAGGTGTGAAGGAATCCCAGGCCCAAGGTACTCCGCACGCTACCAAGCACCGGCCTTGAGCTAGTCATCTGGCAGGTCTCTTTCTGCACCTTGCACATGCCCATAATCGTATCGTGACCGATATGAACAGAGATTCTCCTCTGGTCCGGTGTCCAGTAGGTCCACACCATAGCTGCCTGGTTCGAACTCAGCCAGGTACTCTTGACCGTAAAACCAAGGTCCCGGCAGCCATGCGACTGCTTAGTAGGTTTTGTGGTGTTGTATATAGCGGGAACTCCTATTCGGAGTACTTGCGCAGACTGCTTGATGTGCTGCGAGACGAGCTTCTGCCTTAGCACATGATCAACATCACTGTTGACAATGATGGCCTTGACATGAAAATCATTAATAACGTGAAGGAACGCCGGAGCATCTTCGGAGAGACGGTTCTGATCAATGGGGGCGAGGGGAATGGCAACGACACCCAAACAGAAGCACGCATGTACAGCGTAAACGTATTCCTCCGAATGAGTGTACATTAAAACCAAGTGGTCTCCAGCTCGGACCTTCACCTTATTCTTCAAATACATTGCTACGGCAGCAACTTTCAGGTCAAACTTCTTCCAAGTGATGCCCTTGCCTTCCTTTCCGCGACCGTCGATGGAACAATAAGCCAATTCTTCAGCTTGCCGAGAGACACGCCATTGAAGAAGGTCCACAATGGTGTTGAAGTTGTTAAGGGGCGTGGATGTGCGATCATCCATTACTACGTCACGGTAGTCAACGCCTGAATATTGCTTATCCTGCAAGGCAAGCAGTTCTTGCCTTGACATCAAGGCCAGCGGAGACCATATACCACCAACTGGGTCAACCCCAACTGGCAAGTTGAGAACGGATCGTTCAACACCGAACTTGACGTGCACGCACGGCAGAGTTCCAGAATCAAACTCCTTGCGGCACAGCATGTTACCAATCTCCTGTCTCCCATTCTTCGTAACACGAGGAAGGGTGTTAGGAGCCGTGAGTAGCACGCAATAAACCCGCAAGTGGTGCTCCTGATAAAGCACTTCCATGCATCGCTCGGCAAGAGACTCAAGAAGAACAGAGTCCAGCTGCCGTGGAGGACCGCCTGACGTCGTTGGTGCAGTTGATGCCGCATATGACTCCAACACAACAATGGGAAGGTGTTCTTCGTTGACAAAGACATCGAAAGCTGTACAGTCATGGATCTTGGGAATGTTCTTCAAAATACTGACGATCATGTGTTGGACAAAGAAATAACGATGTTCGACGATTTCTTGCCCGTGTTCTACCCACTCGACCTTCTGGCGCAACCGGTCCTCATAGAGACCTAGCACGAAAATTTTGCCCTCGATGACACAGCCAAGGAGGCCTGTGCGAAGGAATTCCGGCTCTACCAGGATCGGGGTCGGGTTCCCTTCTTCGAATTTGTAAGGACGTGCATGGAAGATGGCTTCTGTGTGTTTCGGCAATGCCCAAAAGCCGCCAGACAGAGAGGGAGAGTCTACCCAAATCTCGCCGATCACGTTCGAGGTGCACAGCAGGTTGGTCTCAGGGTCGACGACAGCCAGTGTGGCATCAGGAATTGGATAGCCGAAGGAGCCAACACGCACGGCGTTGGGCATGGTCCCGGCAAACTTCCTAGCCTCTTCACCCATTGCCAAGACCACAATCTCGTTGCTCTTGAGGGCCTCTTTGTCCAGAAGGACCTCACCAAGCTCAGTCTTTCCTTGTTCTTGCGGGGCTGGCGTAGGAGCACCTCCTCCGCCCAGTAAGCTACTGCCAAAACCGCTGTTGTTATCGGCTTTTCCAGACCTTTTCTCCTCTTTCTTGCTATCTTCGCGCTCGGCTGGGTCCATCTCATGCGTCAAGGGACAGCCCATGCGCTCTTCGCCACCGAGCCAGTCTCGCATACTGATTACCATGCCGCCGTGCTCGGGAAGACACAGCATTGGCGCAACGATTTCTCTGGCCCTCGGGTTTCTCATGGGTCTTAACCACCGATCTGCGAGAATTTCATGGAACTCGGGGTCAACGGTGAGAGTATCTATAAGGCAGAGCTTCACGGTTCCGAAGTTTGGCTCTGAGTTTTTCTTGTAATGCCGTGTCGCCATCGGATCTTGCTGGTAGTTATAAGCAGCGATCTTCAGCCCCGGATAGTCTGCGGCCATGATGGTTGCCCTATACTTCGTGATCAGGTGGGCGTAGAGACCCGGCGTCTCGACTGCACGGTCCTCTAGCCAGACAGTCGTATGACCACCATATACGGTCATCAAGACCCCTATAATCATACCAATGCCTTGTCGAGGGTCGAGGTAGCTGATGATTGTTTCACCACGCGGCCTAGCCATACTCGAGGACACAGGTACAGTCGAAACAATTGCGCTGAGGCAAGCCATTTGATGCATGATTGTCCGGTGGCTCATGACGACACCGCGAAGGTCGCCGGTTGGCGCCCTGGCGAATTCAATATATGCCAGATCTGGGACCACAAGGGGTGGTGTATCGTCCTTCTTCTTTGGGTGATAGCTGCCAAATTCATTGGTCTTCCACCACTCTACTCCCCGTGGCCAGTTTAACTTCTGGGCCGTGATGTCTCTCTGGAAACTCTTGAGGTTGTTCTCTGTCGTTAATGCCAGATGTGCTTGGGTTGAGGTAAGGACCAGATTAAGACTCTGGTAGTCCTCAAGACTGTTGATGGGAACAGCAACCACACCGGCAATGAAACAGCCCATTAGTGCGACGGCAAATTCAATAACCTCAGAGTCCCGGTAAATCAACGCCACGCGATCACCACGATAGAGGTTGCTTTTATCACGAATGACTTGTGCCACCTTTTCTGCGCGACTGGCTAATTTCTCCCATGTGATGGAAGCAATTTCTTTGCCCTTTTGATCCAATACCCAGTATGCAGGCTGCTTTCCGTGTATCCGCGCTCGATGCCGCAGAACGGCGGGAATGTTGTCGAAGTTCGACATTGGCGTATTCTTGTCATGGGGATCCTGTACGGCAAATGGAATGTCACGAGGCTCCAGCGGTTGAAGGTGAGCAAGTGCCGGCCCATGAGCGAGTTCAGAAGCGGGGATCAACGGCGGTGCCATATTCGCCGTAGGGGAGAACGTATCCGACTGGGAGTAGCGGTGAAAGCCACCACCATAGCTATCCCTATAATCATCTTGCTGCTGGCCGGCAAAATCAGAGAAAAACCCCTGCTGTGAGTCGAGCATTGTCGACTGTCGCGTGACCCCACCTGGCGGCATATCATAGGCTCCGATAGGCTCCTCGTAGCCATCGTGGTGATAACCGGGGTTAAACGCATAGTTTTGGCTCAGAAGTGTGGCTGTTCGTGAGCTCTCTTGCATGGGAGGTGCAGGTTTATTCTTCGGCAGAAAAAGTGAATCGTAGGAGGCTGCCGAAGGGGCTCGGTCAGCGGGCAGCAGCATGCTCTCTCTGTCGTATGAGCCCTGTGTATCCCCACTAACCCTGCGCTCATATCCGAAGCTTCCGTTGTTGTAACTATCACGCCCGTTGGCAAAGGACTGCGAGGAGTCGCCCAGGGTTGTGGACTCCGCCGTTGGGGGTCGGACATTGAGGATGGCTTGTGGAGGATGGGTCGAGCTTGTAAGAGATGAAGATCCATCCCTGGACGTTGGTGCGCCGAAATCCAGCTTCATATTAGGGCCAAAGAACTGCGACAGGAGAACGGTGCGCCGCTTCTGGTACCTTGAATTCGAGTCAGTCCCAACCGTCGGTATATCGTTCCAGCCGCCCAGACGGGCGATCAGGTAGACCATTTGCTAGCGCTAAAGTTTCACACTCATATCCACCGTTTGTCCGAATACAGATATAGATGAGGGTGCTTACCCCTTCTCCGTAATATCACCTTCCTGGTAAGCAGCAAAAGGTCAGTTGGATCTGTCCACAAATCCGCAAATTTCCGGGTATAATTATAGGGTGCTAGGATCTCCTTCATACCTCCAATTCTTTATCAAGGTCGCGCAGAGCGGCGTGAAGCTCGGGATTATCGTCCGCCATGATTACAGAAGTGTTGAGGGTAGACAAATCGAGGGGCTTTCATTCGAAGGCTCGGTGATGCTGAACGGCAAGGGTTAACGGCACCCTCATTGCAGGGTCCCTTGGGAGGGGGAGAAAAGAGGGAGGGGTCCGGAAGACGCTGAGGGGGAAACGAGAGACTTCGGAGAGTCGAGCAGCCCCTTGCGATGTCCCAGTAGATGGATGGGGAATCCGGGAGTTTGTCCTGTCGCTTCTCCGCGCCTGATGAGCCACAACGTCACCTGCCGCCGCGGCTAGGGCCGGTGAGGCGGGCCGGGCACGCAGAATGTGCAGCCAATCATATACCCAGATGAGCGTGCACCGCCACGCGTCAGGAGGAGAAGAGCAAACAATCTCGGCATCCGGAGGGCACGAGGATCGTCCGCTGCCACCACGAACAGGTGGATGTCGACAGTCTTAACCCTCCTTTCGGTACTTGGACCTGAAATGACAGGGTTGCTCCTCATCTCTACACATCATTCATCAAATCTTACCGGGGAATAGGTCACTCTACGCCCCTGTGTGCTACCTCGATTATCCCGTCTGTGCCTGATATCTGACGCCCTCGGTAGCACAAGCCAGTGTGCCTATTTTTATTCAAATTCCTCCGCAAGCCCGCTAATAACGCTCCAGCTGTCGCCGCTTTAGCGGCAACTCTGGTACAACAGCGGTTGTGGACATCGTGCTAAAAATTACTTAGCTTCTTCAAATGAAAATCTAAACTATGACGGCGCCATAAGGACACATGGGTAGATGAAGCCATCATCATGATTTCTTATATCCACTGCGCGTGCTAACCACCTTCGAACGTTCGACCGACGACGCTATCTCCATCCTCGGTATTGAAGACTCCGAAACCAAAAGAGGGTCTCCGCTGTACTATTGGCTTGTCAGTCCGTGGTGGGGTCGTCTACTACTGTTGGTCCCGGCGCCAAGGTTCTCTCAACATCAATGTAGCGCGGAAAGGAGTACGATCATCCAAGACAACGTTGTTCACTTGCCTTTTTCTTAAGGCCAAGTGATATGTCTGATCCATCTGTCAGGGGTACTTACGGCTTTTACCCAACTGAACATGTGAAAGTTCACCTCACATTGTAGCAGATCGGAGACGTGCTTATAAACGAGTATAAGGAGGCGAGTGGCTAGAAACAGTACCGGGAGCTAAGCTATGCGAATGTGCCACACTTTATGCTAATGGCAGCTCTTTAAAAGGTCTCTGTACTCGCACTTCTTGCTGCGTTCTCGAGTTTCTCGCGCGTGGGTTATGACAATGTGGAACATTATTCGGAGTGATTGCTTGTGTCAGAGGCCTGTACAGCTTGGTCATGAGATGCATTCTCTCACTATGGTGACGCCTAGACAACAGATCAAACCCTCTTTCCACACCTACCTGACTATAGTCTTCAAAGTCATGCGAGTGAGAGTGGTGTATCTTGTGCGAAGCTAGCCTGGTATGAAGGTCAATCAGATTCATGTAGCTTTTCCTTCCACAGAATGCTCTTGAGCTAAGTCTTCCACCTATACAAGAATTGGCCCATTGTCCTTGTTGGAATAAAGTCGCTAATGGCGGATAATTGGCCATTATTAATATTGTTCATGTTGATCGAAGCGCCCAGAGGTCATTCGACCCAATGATTGCTTTGAGCATTATCATGCCAACATTAGCCGGGAATAGTGCATTTATCACCGTTTTAGCTTCAAACTTGTAGACAAACTTGTAGTTAATATGTGTTGTATCTTATCCCGAAAGCCATTATCTGTTGATTCGAGCTGCTGAAAGCAGGACACGGGTTTCCAGAAACCACACCCACAGGAAACATTATGCTCTACCTAACACCGAGTCAAGATTTGGGCAGATTACTTTGATGGATTACTAGTATGTTCAGTCAATTTCTAGTCATTAGCTCATAAGCTCGTTTATATACAGTATATAACAGCATTTGATCCGAAATTGGTTGCCGCACTAATAGTAGATCCCTGGTTTGTAACGGGTTTAATTCGATAATCTACGTTTTCTCAGGCTCTTGAGCTTTTATATGAGTTATGGTATGTCACTGCATGTAGCGTTTATACGTATAGAGGAGCACGATGTTCTAAGATTACGACCAGGACATGTCTTGATATCAAGAGGCGTGACGGGCATCTTGTGTGCCTTCCTTGCTTTTCCATCACGCGCTGGGAATATAGTTCAGATGTGGCCAGCTAATATCTATCACCAAGGGATATAAAGCGACTGTATATATGGAGAACACGTGGTATACTACTCCCAAACTTATGGCACATTTGGGTTCCCTTATGGGTATATTGCCTGAATATAGAGATTAGTCCTCAAGCATTTATTGAACTCCTAGAGCCGGTTATATATGATGTAGCGTTTTTTATAGTGGAAGTAACAACGCCTCAGAATAGGTAGCGGGAAGAGAAGTATCAATATAGCTCTTGCAGATATGGCCAGAGACGCAAACTACTAGATAAACAGCTGATTCAGGGTCCAAGATATCCTTCGTCAACAGGGACGATTCGAGCAGACTAGGACAGTGTAGAAAAGAATATTGACATAAAAGCTTTTCGAAAAAAACTCTACTTTTTAGATGTAAAAGATTATGCTCAGTTTCAGTATGTATTCAGCAGAGCACTGACAGCAATCTAGGTTTGCATCTAGAACCATGTATGATATGGCGGGTTGGAAGCGGAGCACTGGTGAACAGTATTGACCGGGCATCCAGCGCTAGTCCTAGTTCGGGATAGGGTGCCGGAACCCAGATGTGAACATCACATGACACCACCCGCGCCATTGGCGGTCAGTCCTGCCCTAACCCACCACCCGCTAAGCGAGGCGCACCTCGAATTTCCTTGCGCTCAGCGACACATTTCAGCCGCCCGACTGTATTCGTCGACGTTGAAGGATCACCAACGACACCGTCCGCCACCTACACGTATCCCTCCCTCGGCAACAGGTGCATACGTCGACCAAAATGTCTGAACACGGCGAAGTCGAGGTCGAAAACCCCGCTGCGGCCTTCCAGGTCCTGCCCAAGGAGGCTATCGCGGAGATGGGATCCGTGAAGCTGTTCAACAAGTGGAGCTACGAGGATGTTGAGATCAGGGACATCTCCTTGACGTAGGTGCTTCCCAATCCATCGCGATTTTGATTGTTCTACGAGCATGGGTTTTATGTCGACCGGTGGAAAAAAACGCCATTATCTGTTGGAAGACAGTGGACTCGGCATGCAGGGAGGAAAACGCACGACAATTCGGGATATCTGCGAAGGGAATCACGATGGAAAATTTTTTTGCGAAATGGCACAGAAACGAGATATGCTGACTCGGCTTCGCGTTCAATAGCGACTACGTCCAGATCCGCTCCCCTGTCTACCTTCCTCACTCCGCTGGCCGTTATGCCGCCAAGCGTTTCCGCAAGGCTCAGTGCCCCATCATCGAGCGCCTGACCAACTCCCTCATGATGAACGGCCGCAACAACGGAAAGAAGCTCATGGCTGTCCGCATCGTTGCCCACGCCTTCGAGATCGTACGTCACCTATTTTCTGCCCCCATTGCCTTCCGCACGCAGAACGGCTAGGGTCCGCAAAATCTCAGAACCAGACGCAGAAAGCTGACCGGGTATTCTTTTCTAGATCCACATCATGACCGACCAGAACCCTCTCCAGGTCGCCGTTGACGCCATTGTCAACTGCGGTCCTCGCGAAGACAGCACCCGTATCGGTTCCGCTGGTACCGTCCGTCGTCAGGCCGTCGATGTGTCTCCTCTCCGCCGTGTCAACCAGGCTATTGCCCTCCTGACCATCGGTGCTCGCGAGGCCTCTTTCCGTAACATCAAGAGCATTGCTGAGTGCCTGGCTGAAGAGCTCATCAATGCCGCCAAGGGTTCCTCCAACTCCTATGCCATCAAGAAGAAGGACGAGCTCGAGCGTGTTGCCAAGTCCAACCGGTAAAGTGGGAATTTTGGGCGTATTCTCCGTTTGGTCCTGGTTTTGCGTGTACTGGAGTGGACGGGGGGTTTATTAGGATTCAGTCGATTTGCATGCATCTGCGCGACTGTACATACCTGAAAACAGTCACGGGAGGGAGCGAGATCCTAAAAATGAGAGAATCGGACGGCTTTCTTCTACAGTAGTTGAGATGCGATCATGAAGACCTCTGGCTTGTGAAGTCAATACCTTTATCTATTTTTTTTACACGAAAAAGATTTCCCTGTTTCAACCATGGTTCCCCTGCCGCCTCGGATGTGGCAATCAACTACACAAACGTAGACTCAAAAGCACCTTGAAGAGTGTGACAAGAAGCCCAAAGAAAGTGTTCTAGATTCACAGTAGACTATATCTTGTAAATGCCTATAATTCTAAAGACCACAATAATCAAGTCCCCGTACAGAGGTGCCCGTGCTGGCAATCCCAAGAACTGACTGCGGCTTATCGATAGGCCAGACCCGTCGCTGCGAAAAAAAAATGTTCGGGGCTCTGTTATCGGCCCTGGCAACCGTCGCCCGCCTTTCTTTCCCTCAACCAACCACTTCAACCCCTCAGTTTTTCACCACTATAATTCGCAAAGATGGTGAAAAGAAAGTTGGGGGCCTTGGAAAAGGTCGAGGCTGATCTGTAAGTCGTCTTCCACAGTCTCTGTGTGGCTACGAATCTCCTGCCAAAAAAAAGACGAATTTCTCCCGTCGCTAACTCACTGCTTTCCATAGGCCCAACCTGCAGCACAAGATTCGGAGAGATCCCAAGTATGTTTTACTACGAATAATGCGATCAGATTGGTCGATAATGTCAGAGTTGTTTGCTAATTGTCGCTTACTTGTGAAGATCCTATATTGAAGACTTCCGCGCTCAGCACTACCAATATGAGAGTCACCGGGAAATTTTCATGACCGCGCCTTCGTCGACCACGGAGACGGGTCTTATCTCTCTTAGAGAATTGATCGATTTCATTGCTCATGTGGCCGACTGCTATCCCGAGATTACGAAGGATTTCCCTCAGCAACTCATGGATATTTTGACGCAGCACCATCTGATCCTCCAGCCGGAATTGCGCGAAAAGATCGTCGGTAGCTTGGTGCTTCTAAGGAAGAAGGAACTGTTGGATTCAGCGACGTATGTTTACTAATGGACTGCCACATGCACATGGGCTGGTTGCTAATAGATTTATTTCTCCAGATTGCTTCAGACTCTGTTCCCTATCCTCATTTCTACCCCCAGCAAAACCCTACGAGCTTTGATCTTCCAAAAGATCCTCATGGATCTTCGACAGGCCAATGCGAAGACTACGAACCATAAGCTTAACCGCACTATGCAGACGGTCCTGTTCAACTTGGTGACGTCGGATCGGACTTCTTCTAAGGGTCTTTGGGCTATCAAGCTTACGCGCGAGCTGTGGAAGCGCCAGATCTGGACCGATGCCAAGGCTGTAGAGGTCATGAAGGAAGCCAGTCTGGCATCGAACGAGAAAGTCATCGTTGGTGGTGTTCGCTTCTTCTCGGGCGGTGACAAAGAGCGCGAGGAAATGGAAGACGAAAGCAGCGACGAGGAAGCCATTGACTTGGGGCGAGTAAAACATCAAGTTGGCATCAACAAGAAGACCAGAAAGAAGTCCCGCGCGATTGAGAAGGCCAAGGCGACCGTAAAGAGGAGGGAGCGCAAGAAGAGCCAGCCGCATCCTCTGAACTTCTCCGCTTTGCATCTTCTCCACGACCCTCAGGGATACGCCGAGTCCCTGTTCTCGAAGCATTTGCAGAACACTAAGTCGAAGCTGAACTTGGACCACAAGCTTATGGTGCTCCAGCTGGTGACCCGCCTTGTCGGATTGCATAAACTGCATATCATGCATCTCTACTCTTACTTCCAGAAATTCCTGACTCCCCGTCAGCCATCCGTCACGTCGTTCTTGGCTTCGCTGGCGCAAGCATCGCACGATTTGGTACCCCCGGATGACCTGGAGCCCTTGGTTCAGAAGATCGCCAATGAGTTCGTCTCGGAAGCCTCAGCCTCTGAGGTCGCTTCGGCTGGTCTCAACGCTATCCGAGAGATTTGCGCACGACAGCCACTCGCCATGAATGAGACCTTGTTGCAAGATCTTGTTATGTACCGCAAGAGTAAGGATAAGGGTGTCATGATGGCGGGCCGAGGTTTGCTCAGTCTGTTCCGGGAGGTCAACCCTGAGATGCTCAAGAGACGGGACCGCGGCAAGGACGCTTCCATCGGCCTTAAGGCCGGGGAGAGGAAAGAGAAGCGCTTTGCGGAACAGGAGGCCGGTGGCATCGAGGGTCTGGAGCTCCTGGAGAAATGGAAGGAGGAGGAGCGCCGGAAGAGGAGGGCTGAGAAGGGCTTGGCTTCTGATGCTTCTGATGATGAGGAGGAAGGCGAGGAGGACAACTGGGCATCTTGGAACGTGGAAGATGATGAGGACAGTGATGACTCGGGCGATTGGATCAATGTGCAGAGCGACGCTGAAATCGACATCAGCGATTCCGAGGATGAGAAAGACGGACCTCCCGCTAAGAAGGCCAAGTCCAGTGAAAGCAGCGGAGACGATACTAAGGCCGAGAAGGCGGAAGAACAGAAGGAAGAGTCTGCTGAGGCCAAGTTCTCCAAGCTTGCAACGACTCGCATTCTCACCCCGGCTGACTTGGCTAAGCTCCAAGAGCTGCGTACCGAAGCCGCCATCAACTCACTCGTGCCGGGCGCGAAGAAACGTGATCGTGACGATCCACTGACGGCCGAAGAGATCGAGGGCCTGGCTGCTCTCTCTGCCGGCAAGGCCACGCGCGAGGAGCGGATTGCTCATGCCAAGGAAGGCAAGACTGATCGGGCCGAGCACAAGAGTATAACGGCCAAGCGCAAGGAGCGCAAGCAGGATCAGGGCAAGAGTACGACCAACAAGGAGAAGGCACGCAAGAAGAACTTCTTGATGACCCTGGGTAAGGCCAAGAGCAAGAACAAGCGCAGTTTGGTGCAAACCCGCGCCGTTCTCAAGGCTCATCACGATCGGGCCAAGCGGGGAGGTCGCAGAGGAAACATTGGTTAAGGTATATATGGTGATACCCTATCGTAGATCTATTGTTTCGTTCCATATTCCAGTTGCTATTGTATCATCGAGCCTCATGGTTCATCTCATTTGGATGTCCTGAAAAGCGTGCCTTTCTGTATATAGAGCTCTTCTGCAATGATTGATCTCTTTAGACATGTTCTAGTAACTTTCTGCACTCCCCGCAACGCTATTAGGAAATACTCCGTAGTCCAGACACTGCCTACTATATCTTCTTATGTGCCTTTCGCATGAAATATGGAGTAATTTCATGTCAGTCCCAAAGAGGGTAAATTGGGAAGTGACACGTGCCAGGCGCGTCGTGGCGCGTCGCGTTCCGTGCCTCAGGTTCTTTCCCTCCCCAGCCTCTTTCTTTTCTCTCTCTCTTCTTCCTCTTCTGCTATTAGAGCTACTCTCCCCTCTTCCCCTCCACAGCCCTTGCATTTTCTCTTACTACATCGCACATTCCAAAGTATATCTCCTGTCAAATCAGAGGCCGTCCTCCAGACCCAAGTGGTCCCTCACGAGCATACAAACAGACTAGGCCACTGCAACTTCTCCACTCCCCGGATAGACAAAAGTCCCGCCTGTCGCTATCCAGTCCAACATGTCCCCATCCCTCCAGTCCCCCACCACCAACAAGGCCGCCGACCTGGCCTTCAAACGCAGACGCTTTCAACCACCAATCACTAGCTTCTTCTCGACCACATCTACTCCTCCCTCAGAAGACAATGCCAACGTGACCACCGACCGCTCCCACCACCTCTCCCACAACCACTACTCCGCAGCAACCTGCTCCCCCACCCCTATTGTCCCCACCAAAGTCCAAGCCTCCCTCCTCTCCGTCGGCATGCGTGTTCGCAAGTCCGTCGCAGAGGGCTACAAGACTCGCCTGGCGAAGTCCGACTCCAGTTTCTCCGAGCTGGCTCCCTATAGCGGCATGCGCAGTCATTCCGCACCCATGAACCTTATCACCGACGATGAAGGCGACGCCTTCTCCCTCCCCTCCAGCAGTCAGGAATCCAACGCTGGTGGCCAGAAACGATCCTATGATATGGACTTTGATATCGACGATAGTGGTGATGAGAATGACGTTGCTGCTTCCGGCTTGGATCTTACTGCTCATAATGCTACTTTCATGGGCCGGACGATCCTTGCGCCCAAGCTGAATCAACAGCGAAGGCGATTCGTGGCACTGCAGAAACATGCCACGATCTCCGAGGGTATGGGTATGGATATCGATGATTTTGAGGAGGCTTCCTTCTTGCGTAGTCGCGAGGAGGTGGATATGGAGTACGGCTCTGTGAGTCGAAACTCAGAGATTGAAATGGGTGGTGTTTAAACGTGTGGTTACTTTCGTCTGTGATTTTCTTTCATCTTCTTCCTATTGTCTTTTCTGGGGTATCTTATTAGCCGGAGTTAAGATGGGTTGGGCTGGATTTGGGTGGTTGTACTATCATCTGCTGTGGTTTTGTTTGCGCGCAACGTTCCTTGGGGATACACAGTGCCATAGGCTGGTACTATGTGCTAAAGAACGAGCATGGTGGATGGATTGATACATCATGCATACTGTTCTCATCATTGTGTTCCTTTGCCTTGTCGGTCTTTTCTATGCATATTCTTACTTGACCCCTGCTTGTTCTACATTCCCGTTGTTTGTCGTCAAGCACCCTGTACATAATATCCGATCGCGACGACTACCTACATGTTCAACTTCCCTATGCAAGTTAGGCTTATGCAATAGCCAGCACACATGCAGCAGACTTGATTCTGAACTGTATGAATGATAAATCAAAGAAACATCCAAACTGAAATAAATAGTCAAGTCAATTCTATCTATAGTAGTATAGTTTACATAACACCGACCAACAATCCTCCACGGGGACTGGCTTATCACTGTGTATATGTTCATCTCATCACAACAAAAAAAAACGAAAGTAGTAACGCTCAATCCGAACTCCTAGTAAATTTTTAATTTGTTTCTTCAGGAACCGATTGCCTCAATTCCCATAAACCAGAAGAATAACAAGGCTGCAATAGATTTAGAGCTCATCCTTGCGGTTAGCCTTCTTATCTTCCTTTTGCTCTTCCTCCTTAGCAGGCATCTTCTGCTCCTCTTGCGCCTTAGCCTTCTCCTTCTTCGACGATTTGCCGTTGTTGTTGTTGTTCTTCTTGCTCTGCTCCTTTCCGGACTTGGCTGCCGCCGCACCCATCTTATCGTAGATGCGATTCAGGACGCGCTCGAGCTCCTTAAGACGGGTGTCGAGCTCAGCGACAGGGAGGGCCGGGTCGTCGGTCATGGTGAGCTGCTCCTGGAGAGCGAGCTGGGTTTCGAACCAGGTGTTGGTGGATTCGTAGGTCTTGGAGAGGCTGGTTAGGTCGTAGGGTTGGAAGATGGAGTATTTGGGACCGCTGGGCTTGGGGGTAGTGGTGGCCGAGGCGGTCTTGGTGGTGGATGAGGTGGAGGTAGTGGCGTAGGGGTCTTCGTCGAG
The DNA here is from genome assembly GCF_003344945.1 of Aspergillus welwitschiae. Taxonomy (NCBI): domain Eukaryota; kingdom Fungi; phylum Ascomycota; class Eurotiomycetes; order Eurotiales; family Aspergillaceae; genus Aspergillus; species Aspergillus welwitschiae. The sequence goes on along the minus strand of NW_020798710.1, from coordinate 53,297 downwards.
GTCGACGGAAGAAGAGGATCCAGTAGTAGTAGATGAGGAGGTCGAGGACTCGGTTGTGGTGGAGGAGGAAGAGCTGGATGCTGCGACGCTGGAGGAGTAGAGGTCCTCGTCTTGCTGAATCTGCTGCTCCATCACGTCAATGACGGACTTGGCGTTCTTCAGGACTTGTTGCAGGAGCTCGACGCGAGCGGGGCGCTCCGCGTTCTCCTTCTTCCTCTTGAGGGCTGGGTCGACAATCTCTCTCAGTGACTTGAGCTTCGCGCGGAAGTCGGCAGTCTTTGCGTCGTCGCCGTCACCGTACAGCCAGTCGCTGGCTTCGGAGGCTCTCTCTTGCAGCGTGGTCAGCTGCTCGGGCTTAACTACCTTGGCGAACTCCTCGTCGTCCACTAGGTCGCGGCTGCGGTAGATGAAGGATTCCAGTTCGTTGAGGGCTTCTTCGCGCAAGGCACGTTCACGGTCGGAGGCGTCGAAGGCGGCCAGGCGGCTCTTGACGCGAGCGAGCTCTGCTTCGGTGGGAGCGGGGATTCCCAGCGGAGATGAGGTAAAGCTGATTGAGATACTCTCCAGCTTGGTTGCGGGGGTGCTCTTCTTGCTCTCCTTGGCGGTTGTGGTAGAGGTAGCGTCATCTGCCGAGGAAGTTGTCGCGGCTTGAGGCTCCTCGGGCTCAAGAGTGATCGACTCGCTGGGTTCGCCTTCCTCTCCGAGAGGAACTTGTTCATCCTTGTTGCCCAGGCCAAAGAATCCCTTGACGCCTTCGACAACGCTTCCCTTCTTGGCAGACTCCACCTCGCAGCTGACGGTACCGCTGGCGACTTCAGGAAGGCCGTCGACAGGGCTCAGGCGGATGGCGAACTTAGTAGTGATGTTGGCTGCCGTGCAACCGAAATCCTCCTTCAGTTTAGCGACAGAGGCAGTGAGGTTCTGTGTCTTCACACCCAAGATTGGCGATTCGACGACATTCCCGTCGACAGGGATCTGGTGGTAGAAACTGAACTCAAAGTCGTCCAAGTTCTTCACAGTAACCTGCTTCTCAGGGCCGACCTGGGAAGTCGGGGTGAAAAGCTTCTGCTTTCTCTCCTTAGACTCGGAATCCCACTTAAGAACGACAGCGTAGCTCGAGGCATCGCTTGCTCGAATATCCTTAACACGGAAGCTGGGGCTCAGAGCGGCTCCCTTGAAGGCAGCGCCGAACACCGCAGCTTCATCCGCATTGACACTGGTGCGGATCTTGTTGGCAGATCCGCAAACCCGCTCGAGCTCCTTCTGCACGAACGGTGTGCGAATGGCGCCACCGTGAAGGATAACAGAGTCGATATCGCTCAGCTGCAGTCCAGCAGCCTCCAAAGCTTGCTCCAGAGGCTTTCCAACACGTGCAATATGCTGCTCCGCGAGTTCCTCGAACTTGGCGCGGGTGACACGGTACTTGAAGTTGAGGTCCTCTTCATAGAGACTCTCGAAAGAGGCGCCCGTCTCAGTGTTCGCACTGAGAACTTGACGAGCCTTCTCCGCATCCTTCCAGAGTCTCGCCATAGTCTTTCCGTGGGCCTGGACATCAGCCGGGGAAACCCGGTCCTTGAGCTTCTTTTCCTCAACCAGGCTGGCGATCATATCCTGAACAATCAGATCGTTCAGGGCATCTCCTCCAAGAGTCTTGTCCCAGCCGGTTCCCAGAACCTGGACTTCTTGGACGGTCTTGTTGAACCGCCCCACATCCTTCACTGAGCGACTTTGGAAGCGAAGGACACTGGCAGTTGTAGAACCGGCGCCCATGTCGTAGACGATGTGGTACTCGGGCTTCTGGCCATCCGAAACACTGGGGAACGTGCGGCTGGTTGCGTAGTTCAAGCCGACAGCGAGGTTATCGCTGATGAACGCATCGACATTCAAACCTGCCAGTTCCGCGGCCAATTCCAGACTCCTCTTCTCCGCCGCGGTGTAGAACGACGGATAAGTGATCACGGCGTCCGTGATGTCCGATCCCTTTCCAGCCAGAGTGTCAGCATTGGCCTTGATCTGCTTCAGCTGCATGGCCAGGATTTCCTCAACGAGGAAGGCGTCCTTCCTTTCAGCTTCTCCCAGTCTGTTGCTTCGCAGGCCAACCGTGCCACGATCCCCGGGAGCTTCTTCCAGACGCAAGGCGGGATAGCGGCTGTGGAAACTTTTGATCAACTCATTGTCCGCATCGAAAGGAAGTCCGAGCAGAGTCTTGAGGTTCGAATAGACATCATCGGGATACCGTGCCGCTAGCGCCAAGGCGTCGCCACCGTAGAATCTCTCCGGGAACGAGGCATCGGCCTCGCGGGTAGGCTTGAACGCTACAGCGGCGGACTCCTTGCGCTTCGAATCTTTGGTGAGGACAATCTCAAGCGGAATACCGGGTTTGACGAGCGTAGCCTTCAGATACTCTGTGCCGACATCGATACCAAGAACTGCGGAGCCCGCAGCCGCAGCTGGGGCAGGAAAGCTGAGGACGAAGAGGAGAAATGGTAGAATTAGGGAGAGTACGGGGAGGGAGGTGAGCGAGGCATAGGGCCGTCGCTGGCTGCCGGGAGCCATGGTCTGTGTATTTCTAATGCTGCGAGAGTCAGTAAATCCTTCCGTCGTGAACGTCGTCCTCCACACATTGTCGCATACCTTTTGCTGGGTACAAAAGATTTAATAATTCCCCATCCGGTATAAAGGTTGACCCTTCTTTTTTGTCGGTTATATTCTGAAAGGGTGATTGGTGAGAATAGCTATTGGTACATCGATTAGGATTATTTCAGGGTCTGGAGGTGGGCTGAATAGTAAAAGTAGCTGTCGTTGAACTATGAGCCGGTTAGCTGGCTGGAGGGAAGCACATGGTGGAAGGAATAGACCACGTACGCAAGATTTAGAACGACAGAGCCATCTAGGCCACAATCACAGTTGGAATTACTGGCCACCTGGCAGTAAGCGAGAGTAGGACCAAGAAATGAGATCGCGATGAATGAAAGACGCGATGATTGCACAGAGGCCACGTTTGGCCGACCGGCTCCCTGTTTGTTCTGTTTGCCCCCGCCGATCGGCGCCCCGATCGTCGCGCTTAAAAAGGATTCCGGTGCTTCAGGGTCCAACTAAGATATCTCCATCTGCAGGGGATGGGCAATGATGCTACAATTACGATGCAAGTGTGAGGTATATTATTTTTATAAGGCTAGTCATCATCAAAATCGGAATCGCTCATCCATCCTGTCTCGTATGTCTCACGGATCTCGCCCAGCCCATTCACCAAAGTTTCCCGCTCATCCACTCCAGCCACGCGCCCAGCCAATGTCTCATAGACTTTCAGTCTCTCCGCCGTTCGCGAAGAGACAGTCAACGCTGCAAGGATATTGATTTTCTCCTTCGATTTGAGTTCTGGGAACATATTCTGGGGGAAGCTGTCCAGAATCGGGAAAGGTAGGGTCGTATGGAACCTATATGTAGTGTTAACGATGTGACTACATAGAACGAGTTAAGCGGGTTTATCTGACCTCTGGAACATTGGTTCTGAATTAAAATGTCGTTTTCTGCGGAGGATACCCTGATCCTCTCCGCCCGACTCATCTCCCCCATCGGCAAGTCCCCGTGAAACTTGGAGCTGGTTGAAGACATGGTGGGAATTTCTGCAAGCCAGCCCGTCGTAGGTGAAGTCCAGGTCGAATTCCGTTTTGATCGGTGAGCTTCCGGGTTCCTTTTCATCGCTATCATCTGATGGTTTGGTATGCGACTTTGTGGCATCTTCACCATCCTGCACCATTGTACTTTGCAGCTCGAATATCTTATGGGTGCCATCATCACCGGCCAGGGACGCCTCAAAGTCGTGATATGGACGCAGTCGTGTCGGGAGCGACACGCTTTCCATGGCGGCGCTAACCAGGGCCGAGGTGTACCATTCCGACCGAGCATCGAGATATATAGATTGAGGGATTCTACTTGGAGGATCGATAATGGGCGCATACAGCGACGCCTGTGTGGAGATGGCGTGTACAGACCGAGCTTTGTTCAAGTCCCTCTTGAACTGAGTTTGCTGTCATCGATCCAGGGTAAGCTTCACATAGACCTAGAACATTGCGTAGAGATACTCACCCGATCGACCTTCTTTCCGTTCTCGATGGCCCAAACCCAGACGGACTTCTTGCCATATTCGTCCCTAATCCTATCAATGTACTTTGCAGCAAAGCCGCCCCATGCGTCGTCAGAGCCGGTGAATATTTGCAGTGCCCGCAGCTGATCGCATTCTTCTGCGAATGGTCTGACGTCACGATCGAGCAAGTCATGCTCTTTGTCGAGCTCATTAAATAGTTCTTCGCCAATGGTCCAATCCTCGAAAGGCATAATTTTGGAATTCAGCTCATAGTCATTGAGCTGTACAATAGAGCGAGGGTGATAGAAGTGTCTGTTATAGTCCGACCAATACCTGACTGTTTCTGCAGAGAGCGTTGGAGCAGGTAGCCCTGCATCGAGGCTCTTCTGATAGTCACTCTGGGGAATAGGCGCTTGCTGTTGTAGAACCTCCCTTCCATCCCTACATTTTCACCGTTAACCTTGTATCACTGGCCGTCTTGGGTTGCCACAAGGAGGGAGGGTAGGTGAAAAGGTGAGAACCTACCATAAGCCCTGGCCAGGAGTGGCATCTTCAGTCAACTCGTACAAAGCGTTGTACTTGCGGAGTGTGCCAAAGCCGCCTTTGAGATCATATATGACAGTCCTAGGGGTGTATGTTTCCGACCCATCGGCGCCGACGCCTGGGCGGAAATGGACATCATGGTCTACCGGAGATTCCTCTTCCTCGTTGTAGGTGAAGTAAGATTCCTGCCAGAAATGTCAGCTATGGGATGCAAATTGGATGAGCAAGGCAGCCTGGAATTTGAGTTTCTAACCTGGAGGTTCCAAAAATGTGTGGCCAGGTAATTGGCTCTCTGACCGAGCTGTAACGTGATGATTTCATGCATGGTTGGTGTTGACAATTACTATGTCCCACATCGGCGTTGCACTCAAAAAAATATATGCAGCTGTCGCAGATGGTACCCTACAGGTGCTGCACATGCAGGGGATGTCAAAACCACAAAGCCTCCCGGAAGCAGTAACAAACTATCTTGGAACTAATCCAGCGTAATTCAGGACCTTCAAACTGGCTGCAAGTCTAGAACACAACACCCACAGTTTCTCAATCGTGGGCAACTGATGGCATCACAAGCAGTGGACGCACGGACCATCCTATGTGCTGATTTCCTAGCCGGGACTAGTGGCAGAGTCTGTAACACGTGAACCCCGCCTTCCAAATACGGCTAGACATTGTTGTCCCGGGCAACAGTCACGAGACTGCAGCGCGAGCAACAAACAAGCGTGGAATCGGCGGGATCGGTTGATTGTTGTGGGTGCGTCACCGATTAGGGGATCATCAACCGAGCACTACTCTCCTCTCACCTCCACTCCAGGTGGATTTTCCACGGGGCTTCCTTCGGCACCTACTAGTTTCACAACCCCTCGAGACACGACTGTCATGTTTGAGTCTTGAGTGAACGCATCATTTCTTACACTAACCACCCACAGCAACAGCACATACTGCCGCGATGGAGAATCCATCGAGCGCGACGTCGAGCCCGACAAAGGCCCTCAACCCCATGTCACCAGACCGGATGAATCAGCAGATTGGACTTGGCTCACCCTCAATGTCATCGGATATTTTCAACATTCAGCGGAAGACTCCCCGGGGACTCACCGATGTACAGGCCAAGGTCGCGTATCTGAACAACTTGTCGCGAGGAAACAGCCCCGCGCAAGCTTCACAGCCTTCGGCAGCATCTACGGCAGCTCTTCAGCGGGCTATTCTTGGACGCGAGGAGGCTGAGTCTGCATTGGCGAATGTCTCCGCTCAGCTTTCTGAAGCCCAGTTGCGGGAGCGTCGGATAAGTGAAAGACTGGAGTCCCTGCTGGAAGAACTGCAAACAACAAAAGAGCGCCAGGCACACGAGCGATCAATCTTCGAAAAAGAAATTAGGAAAGCGAGGAAAGAAGCTTTCCGAGCTGGCTCCGTTTTGGTGAAAACACAGGAGGAGCTGAAACACGCAAGAAACGAAGCCAAAGGACACAAAGACGAGGCCCAGGCAGAGCGAGCAGCAAAAGAACAAGCGAAACAAGAGGCATTCGAACGCGCTTACGCCATTGCTGGTCTTACAGAGGAGATGGAGGTCCTTAAAGAACAGCCACGGGCCGCCGAGGCCAACAACCACTCGCAGAAGCTCGAAGCGCAAGCGCAGCAGAAGAAGAACGATATTAAACGAATGTCGCTGACCGAAGGCGATCTCAATCTCCTCTTGACACCTACCCCTCGGAGACCCAAACGTTCTGCCGAGGATGTAGCCAACCCGACTCAAGCCAATGTCGCGCAATCTTCACCCGTCAAGGATACCCCTCCTAAGAGGCAAAGGATGTCTGATGTAACTCCTCGAAAGGAGGCCCCGGAGATCACGACATTTGATGTACAAGAGGAACAAATTGCTGAGCTGGAGGAGACACTCAGGCGCGAGCGTCAACTCAGAGCCGACGCTGAGGGAATGCTCGAATTCTTGCGACTGGAGTGTCATTTCAAACGTTGCACTTGCCGCCTGGCAGAGCAAAAAAGCATACCTCACACCCATGAGCTGCAAAGCGTGGATACGACAAAGAAGGATAAGATGGAACTCCCAGAAAATCGCGACAATGATCAAAACGCCCTTGCTGCACCGGAGGAGCCAAGCCCTTCTCATACTCCTAAAGGCGAGCCCGTTAGGTATCCGACAAGTGTCAAGGAACAAGTTCTGACGGAGGATCCTGCCGGAGAAGAAGAAGCCGAGCGTGAGGCGGCCGCAGATGATGTTGATGAAGATGTCGATGAAATCGTTGAAGAGATCGAGGAGGTCCAGGAAGTTGATGACGACGACGATGAGCCTCCGGAGGAACCTTTGATAACATTCTCACCTGCCACTGGGACCTTTCACACCTTCCCTTCTCCTGTGCGAGGATCTCCCCGAAAGCCCAACGAGGCTAGTGCGAATGATCATCAGTCACCAGCGTCCTATGTTGGACATGGAATAGATGCCCGTGTGATGTCTGGTAGCCCTGCCCCAAAGTATGAGTCTCTTCAGCATCAGGCTCCGTTTGACTCAATAACGGAGAATGAAGCTACTCCAAAAAGCCACCCCTTGCCAGCGGTTGTTGATGTGCCATGGGATCCCGTGATGCCCATTGGACATGAAGCCGGCACCCCTGAGAGGCACAATGACCCAACGAAAGTCCCTTTGCGCGATGATGGGGGATCAAATCGCTTTTCCGACGTTCCTGGTACCCCCATCAGCCGGGAAGAAGCACTGGCTCAAATTAGAGCGCGGAGAGAGAGAGCAAACACCATGAAGAGGTCTGTCAGTGCCAGTGAAAGTGGACTTCGCTCGGGAGGCATGGGAGTCACTCCTGTCCGGAGCGCCCGACGATACCCTGGGGTCCAGAATCCAGATGCAAGCGACGGTTCCATCAGAAGTCGGAGGGATATGAGCGCTCCTATCCAAATGTCCCACTACTGAAACGGCCGTCTCATCACTTACTGGCTAAACTCAACAGCCAGGATCAGTGCGCTTGACTCAACGATTCAAATTATCTCTCATTCATAATCTTGGTTAACGACTCAACTCTCTCTTGATACCCTGGTCCTCCTAGCGAAATGGCGTTTTTGTCTTTTTGGATGTTGCTTTGAAAGGCATAAATGCTGCTCTCTTGTACTCCTTTCTTGTTACGTCAGTTTCAAAAAGCTACGACTATTACTTGTTTCCCTCTTACATGTTCCAAGAGGATAATTTTTTCCCACTCGAATGCTTTGCTCTTTTGGTCCATTCTATTAACTATCCCAACCACACGGCAAATGAGCATTGCTTATCAGCCTTGACCTTCTCTTTTAGATTTTTCTTTACTCTCCTTTGTCTAGTGATTTTTGATTTTTCTTTTTCCTGCTTGAAAATCCCACTCTTCTTTTGTATATAGGTTGATTTGTACGATGCGTGGCTGGTGGATTTCAAGATACTGTTGGGATGAAGACTAGAACCTTATGATATTGACATGACATTTTCAATGCGATCTCCCATTTCCATAATGGAATTTCAAATAGCACTATGTGGCCTAGCATGAGCATTCCTACAGATTGATTAGAATCTATAAATGCTTATACCTCACCGTATATACTTTCAAGCGTACACATAGTGCCAGACAAGACGATGTGTAAATAGAGAAGGAAGAAAAGAAGGAGAAATAAGAAGCGCCGCACTATTGCAGCCCAACCAGCACATACACCATTTATATGATGGAGATGCCGCAACATCTGATCCTCGCACTATCCACACGTGCCTTCCGACCCCACCATAGCTGAACCAATTCCTCGACAAACACACGGTCAGCAGTGCTCCAGATATCCAAGCCCATCTCAGTCAGGTCTTCAGAAGTGATCTTTACTGGGTCGCTATCATCGTAGGAGGTTCTGGCGTCGCGCCCGGTCCCGGTCGCTGTCTGTTGCTGCTGTAGCAATGGAGACCTGGAATCGTCTTCTTGGGTGGGTTGTCGGCCAATGGCGAGGGAAGGTCCGGGGCCCTCGTCGTCTTCTGGATCATCTTCGTAAGGTATGGTGTCTTCTTCGGGAATTTCTTCGTCGTCATCTGCATCATCGTCCTCAGGGGAATTGCGGCTATCGTGCCGGGCAACTACATCGGATAAAGTGATGAAGATCTGAGCTGTGAGGCGACGGAAGTACGCGACTAGGGCGATTTCAGGCGGCTGGGTTGATTCCTGCGGTTGAATGCTCCGACGGCCGAGAGACCCAGAGGGTGGACTGGGAAGGGTTTCTACACTGGCTAGCAGGCGTGTGTCCTGTTCCATTTGGTGCTCTTCTTCCTCTTCCTCGGAGAGACCGTCCCGCTTCTCGCCGGCTGATGCCCACCATATGAAGGAGGTGTAGGCTAGGCGTGTCCATGAGAGGGGTTCAACAATGGGGCTGGAGGAGTATGTCGAGGCTGCGTCTGAGTCGTCGTCCGCCTCAGTGGCTGCTGCTTCGTCTTCTTGGGTAACGTGCCGAAGACCCTTGCGAAGGGTAGCATAACGTCGTGCGTCACGCTGGGTTGCTTTGACTTCGATGGATTGGGGCGTCTTGCCCTTTGGCGGTTGCGTATGAAAGATGGAAATCGTCGGGAATACCTTCTCCGCGGCGTTTTTGGAGTGAGCAGGAGGCAAGGTGACGAGGACATCGAAGAGTTCAGGCTTCATGGTCAAAACACTGTCTGTGCTGCATGCAATCCAGGCTGCGTCATGTTCTGCATTGACCGAAGTGCCCACAAAAGACGAGAGATGAGGGATATCATGGATGCCGACGTTGAACAATGGGCGAGGTCGCGGAGAGGGTAAACCGTTCTGCGGTAGCAATGGAAGGAGCGAATTAGGTAAGGAGGCCAATAAAGAAAGATCGTACACTGGCTGACTGTAAGTATTGGTAGAAAGAGATTGGATAGTGATCATACCGTAGCTACAGGGCTCATGAACTGGCGCTTCAGCCATGAAAAGGATCCTTTTGCGCAGCAATGCTGCTCTGTACAGAGGAAATAGAAGAGGACCGAAGGAATCTAAGAAATTAGGAAGCGAGGAAGCTGGGTGGAAGGGCGTCAGGGCCGGCCTGGGCGTTTCCAATACAATCGCATCACTGAAAGCGCGGGTTCGATGAACGGCATCTCTTAGATCGCCATGGGCCCGCAGCCGGAGACTGAGAGGAGACTCCATGGGGGAATCGGGTGGCATGGCGGAGGCATCAGTTTCACGGATTTCATAGTTGTCCCAGTACTCCGTTAAAGGTTGCGTATTAGACATGTCCTCAGCATAGTTCCTGGAAGCGGTAGAGAAAGCGTCAACGGCCAGATCCGAAGGACAGCGCATAACCGGTTTCAACTTACGCCGCCAATTCTTTGAGCTTGGGCGCATGTCTCCAGCTCTTCCCCAATCTTCCGGAGCTTAATGGGACTAGAACCCCGATAGCAAACATCTTTGCATTTCGCTCCGCTTCCTCAGCGGGCCAATTGACAAATGCGCTGATGCCAGCGTATTGCTCGTGGACGAAGTATCTGGCAAGACCGAGCTATTAGCAAGCATAGATGACATGACAAAGCCGTAGTAAACATACACCAGATCTTCTGAGACATTGTGCAGGCCAGATGGAAGTGACTTGTATTCCACAGCTCCTTCGACTTCAACTGTGTGACCGGCAGGGTTAGGCGACGCTATCACGGAGAGGACTGTTGAAGCAGCAGTGTGCTACTTACCCCCGGGAACAGTACGCTTCCACGATATCACGTAACTGCATTCCGAAAGAGCCGTCAGTAATTAGGACCATTCGCATGGGTTGCCGTTAAGACAGACTTGAAATTTCTCACCCGGCCTTGATATCGAAGCGAATGACGAAGAGGGCCGCAATGCCAGGCGGCGACTCGACGACCGTAGCGGGGCGGGGCACGTCAAGCCCCAGGGGCTTGCGTCTTAAAGGACCAGGTGCCATTGCCGGAGAGCGCGTAATCAGCGAAGGTGACCGTCCCCATGGAATGAGCGAGAGGAGCAGAATCACGGAGATGGCGACATCGGACGATACAAGCTGGCGTCGGTCGAACAGCGGCGGACCTTTGGGGGGAGAGTTGCGGAGAAGCTGTCGTTGCCTGAGGACAGAAATCCCGCTAGCTCCATCGGGTTAGTCCCGTGCGGATCAGCTGAATGAGTTGCAAATGCTATTCAACAGCTACTTCTTCATAATGATAACCAGTTGTTCTCGGAAGAATAAGCAAGAGGAGACGCTTTGAAGTGAATTTCAGCCAGTGGTACTCAATTGAGATTATTGACGCCCAAGTCTAATCGCTTGTATAGGTGTCTGGCTATTGAGTCTCCTTACCGATTTGGAAAAACCAACTGAACATCCCACTATACTTTACTCCGACCGACTACTGGAGCAATACATAAGTGAGAAACCTCTTCCTGTTAGAGCCTTCGTCAAATTCCAACCATCGATCGCTCAATCAGAGAACTCAACACAATGACTATTATGGACTCCAAAGCTCCACTCCATCCCTACTACCCCCTCAATGCTCAAATCTATGATTATGCTCCCAATGAGGCTTCCTTGTTCAGTATCCTCACTACTGCTAGCGTTGGCGCGGCAGCTTTGCTGGGAATCATTTTCACCCTGAGCGGTAGACTCCGACCAGCGCTAACAAAAGCCGACCGTCTTGCTATTCTGTGGTTTGCCCTCTGTAAGTTGGACTCTATAGTTACGTACTATTGCGACAGCGAGACAACAATTCTCGATGCTAATTGCGGTGTGAACTCCAAGCGGGTAAGATTCACTGCTTCTTCGAGGGTTATTTTATGATCAACCATGCTCGTATGGCATCTGCGCAAGATTTCTTCGGTCAACTATGGAAGGAATATGCCCTGTCGGATTCGCGATACATGACCTCAGATACCCTCGTCTTGTGTATGGAGACTATCACAGTCGTAGGTGCACCCGTGGCTGCAGGGACCCCTGCTCATTGTCCTCCTTAGCTCCGCCTGCGACACTGTTGCTAAACTACTGGAATAGCTTCTTTGGGGCCCGCTCTGTTTTCTGGTTGCATACTTGACCCTTTCTCAGCATCCTCTGCGCCATCCGCTGCAGATCATCGTGTGCATGAGCCACCTCTATGGCGATGCTCTGTACTATGCGACCAGCTTGTTCGATCACTACGTTCATGACCGACCGTACTGCCGCCCGGAGCCTTACTACTTTTGGGTGTACTATTTCCTGATGAATTTCATCTGGATTGTGGTTCCGTTCTGTACGTTCCAGTCCCCCACGGATCCCTTGCTTGATTTCCACTCGTCTTGGGCTAATGATGGACATAGATTATCTTTACCAGAGTATCCGGACAACAACGGAGGCCCTCAGAGTCTTGGAAAATCCTTCCAGACAGCGCAAGGACCGATAAGAGAGACGTACAGTGAGAATGATGTCACTCCTGTTATAAACGGAACAGCATCTAGATGAGGGGTAGTGCTGGCTAACGCAGACCAAGGGCCTTGACCTTACCCTGACCATGCATGCGTATAATCTCAGAGGGCATTCCCGCACGAGATGATCTTCGCTTCGGCCGGGACTGCCCTCTCTTGTCGAGCCTCCAATCAACGGCGCCCGAGTGGGAAAAAGCAATCAGCATAGCCCAGTGCTCCAGTGCATGACAACGCACTCGAATTATCAATGAATCAGGTAGAATAATTTTCCCTTTTTAGCCCACTCTGTGACGCGTAGCCCCGGGTGGATCGGTTTAGGCATTCCTGCTCTTCCGGCAATCAGAAAGTATAGCTCCGAGATACACGTTAGTTACAGCGGAATGATCGTCTTACGGCTGGCTATTGCTCCGCGGTGCAATATGACTGCTCTATTATCGGACCCCAAAAAGAGAGAGAAAGAAAAGGATCTTTCAAACGACCACGACATCGGGCGGCCAGGGTGGTGACATGGTGCGAGGCATAGGGATGCAAGAGGCCGCAAAGTCATGTGGGGATGAGGGCACATGTGCATCTCATCAGCCAGCAGCTATGACCATGACCGTGCATGGTAAGTTGGGTAAAGGAAAAAAACAAAAATAAAAGCCAAAGGGAAGGGATGAATAGATAAATAGAGAGGGGGCATGTCCCTAGAGTTCTGGAATCTTGGATTGGATGTACCTGAACCATTCGATTCCACTCGAGAGAAAGGGAGGGTCGAACCACCGGTCGCGGAATGAATAATTGAGCTCTGAACGGTCGAGCCCAAGAGCAGCAGCAAATCATCATTTCTGGCGGAATGCGGTTGGCTGGTGCAAACTAAACTTGGGCGCCAGATCTTGACGAACGGGGCATTCTGGCCATGGAATTGGTTGGGCCCAGCGAGTGGCGCAGAGTTCAAGCTGGTTTCCCGGGCAGCCTTTGGCCAAACCCAGAGGGACGAAGTGTGTCCGTCTGTCCGTCCCGCAGTTCCAGCGAAGTATAGACCACAAGAACCAGACAGAGCTGGATCACACGGGTGTGTTGTGTTGTGTTTGTTGTGCATCCAGGCTGGCCTTGTGGATTATTCTTGAAGAGCCTCTTCACACATTCAGAGAGGAATGAGGGCCTCTGGAGACATCGATTAGCAACTGATTGTCCCCGCGCCAGCTACTACTAGACACACTCTCTAACCACCGCCGTGTGTACTAACTAGTGAGCTGCGCTGCCTACGTCCGGGTCTCCATTCTGCACTTGACCGCCTATTCTCGCTCAATTCCTTGCTTGTTCTCCAGTTTCAATTTGCATATTCTGTCTTGAACTCGTATTTTGCATTTGTGGTGTCCCAATTAATTGCTCTCCCCTCCCAGCAGAACCGCTACCTTGTGGTTGTCAACCAGGGTATGTGCTGTCGGTGTCTTGACCTCGAGTGAGCTTCCCCTCCCATAAACAAACAACTGGTGACGTCGGTGGGTGGATTTCCCTATCTTTCTTTGTTCGCACTGCCCAATTAAACAAAATGTCAGCTCTGCGATCGCATTTTTCTGCAGATTGCGTCTGACATCTCGATCAATCTTCGCGACCTCAATTTCACTGCTAATGCCTGGCTCCGGTCGCAGATTTCCATGCCGACTCCTGCCAACCCGCAGCGCCCCTCCAACCGTGGGGGAGGCACCAGAACATCCCCGACCAAGAAACCGCTCGACATTGGGGTGCCCCTAGGCATTTACGATACAAATTCCGTGCGAGCAAAGGTTCGCAAGTGGCAGCAGCAGGGAGGTGGGGTAATCACGGCCAATGATGGGGTTTGCTACGACGACGACGAGGAGAATTCAACAGCCGATTCCAATTCTAAAGTGGCCGACGATAAGGGATCCGGTAGCTCCAATGGCTCCGGAACGAGGACACGCAGCAAAAGCACGCCTCGCAAACGCGTCATTAGTGATGAACACTGGAAGCTGAATCGAACTCCCACCCAAACGCCTTCCTCAAGGCTCCCTCCGCCGAAACGCATTGCCGAATATACCACAAATGACCGTCTACGTTCTCCGCAAGCTGGTGGAGCCGAAGATGCGCGGGAGGATACGATATTACCCTCTCCCTCCCGCAGCAAGGAAAGAGGCAGGGCTGCTATAGCATCCGACCTGGCAACGAGAGAACGGAGAAAGTCGAGGGCATCTCGAGATGTTGATACAATACCCGAGGACAAGGCCGAGGAGGAGAGTGCGTCACACAATGGATCTTCCAAGTCTACTTCGCGACCTGCAACCGCCGACAAAACCCATGTACGCGCACGGTCGGAGCTGTCGCAGAGTGCAAAGATAAAGGACGGAGGATTGGACGAAGACTCCGAGTGGGCGGCAAGCGAGGCTGATTTCTCAGAGCTCTCTAGGCGACGTGCGCGAGGTCCAAATCCAGCACCCCGGGGTCCTCCACCTAGAGGCCGGGGAACAGTGAAGCCCCCCAAAGGCGGCATCTTCTCCCATATGCTTGATGAGTCCAAGAAGATGTTCGCTAAACCGGAACCCCCCAAACCCGGTCGAGGCGCTAAAATAGAGGCATGGCTTTCTGAAACACCTGACCCGTTCATCGAGGACGTGGAGCCCGATGTCGAAATACCCGCGCCATTAAACACCAGAACCGGCAAGAAGAAGGAACCAGCGAAACAAGAGGAGGTGCCCAAGGTCAAGAGCGATGCTGAGTCTCCTTTTGCAAGCGACACATCGAAGAAGCATGCGCCGCCAGCGCAGAGGAAAGAAGGCCCAACTAGAAGCGAACAAACTAAGACAGCAGAGGAGAAATCAGAGCCCAAGAAGGACAACGCTGTGTCGGATAAGAACAAGGCATCTACAGAACGCGAGGAGAAACCGCGGTCATCAGGCGCCGATAAGCTACCTGTTGGCAAGCGAGACCGTGGCAACAAGGACAATGCATCGGAGACTGACTCCCAGCAGTTGTCGGAGGGGTCTGAAGTGTCTGCGAATAATGCACCGGTGCCGCTTGGTCGTCGAAAGCCATTTCCCACGACAGGGGCCCATCCCCTCTCGACAATCGCGTCCGTTGAGTCAATGAGCACGACGAAGGAGACTACAGGACTGAAGCAAGATGCCGCATCGGAAAAACGGGAGGCAGAGTCCACTCAGGCAAAGCTGGTCGAAGAGGAGAAAAGAGACCAGTTTGACCCCAACTCACTTCCCGGGATTTCCTCCCAGTTGAAGAGGCGCCTTACTACTCATGATGATTTGATATCAGTCCTGTCTGCTCCAAGTGGTCGGAGTAGAAGCCTTCGCTCTGCCAGGAGTCTAAAAACGAAGAGTCGTATTACCACAGAGAACATTCCTGACCTTCTTAAGGAGTTGGCTGCTGACGAGGTAAAATACATGCGTGAGCTTAAAACACTGGTCGGTGGTGTCATCCCAGTCCTCTTGACATGTGTGCTATCGAAATCCGATTCTGCTATTGCGGCTGGACTCTTTCGACCTTCTGTGGACCCCAAGGATGAGGTGAATTTCAGCAAGCCCATAGTGGACATGGGAGTTGCTATTGAGCGACTGAAAACACTGCACAAGCGGATTCCGCAGGATGATGTGGAAGCTCTGCTCACCTGGGCGAACGGGGCGCAGAGAGTGTATCGCGAATACCTCAAGGCCTGGAGACTGGGGTTCAAAGACGTGATTGTCAACCTCGCGCCTCTTGAAGAGGGCGAGGCAGGCGACAATACCGATACAAAGAGTCTGGATGAGGGCATGGCAAGGGATGAGAACGGCGATGTGGTGGATAGTGAAGGTGAGAAGGTTGACGTGGCATACCTTCTGAAGCGGCCTCTCGTACGCCTGAAGTACCTCGCAAAGACCTTCAAGGGAATCAAGACCATTCAGCCATCAGCCAAGGCCGAGGATGTTGCTGCGGTATATCAGAGCCTTGTGACAGACGCCCGCCGCCGGGCCCGCGAAGAGAGAGCAAGGCTTGAGGATGAATCTGCTGCCAACGTTGACGCTACGCGTGCAAGGGATCCTGCGACCTTGGGAGCACTCCCCGGAGTCACTGTCGATAGAAGCCGAAGAGTCCGGGCCCGTGACTTCTTTAATCTTTCGTTGTACCACACAAGTGGCCAGATCATTGACTGTCGTGCAGAGCTCCTCTTGAGAGACGGTGCCGCCGGAAATAAGGCAGGCGGAGATCTACTAATCTGCGAGATTGACCATACAGATCGTTGGTTGCTATTTCCCCCTATTGAGGTTGGCCGTGTCTCTGCTCGCAACGGCGACGTAAAGGGCGAGATCGTGGTCATGTTACGGAGTGGCCCGAACCATACCAAACCCTGGCAAGAACTTCTGGTGCTCCAAATTGATGAAGAGGACATTGGATTCGAATGGGTTCAGATGCTGGGCTCGAATCCTCTCCCACCGGCTATCTGTAGAACCCAAAGCTTCATTGATAGGACCAAGCGGCAACGGGCAAAGACTATATCTTCAGCCAACGAGGCCTCTCAGGCACAAAAAGCGCCACCAAGTCCTTCAAATGTCAATGTCCCTATCGGCGAGAAGCCTACTTCTCGTACCTTGCGCCGATCCTTGACCCCTAAGGATCATCTTTCGGATCCCAGTACCCTGGGCTCTTGGATCAGCGAGTCCCGTACTTCACTGCAAAGTGCAGAAACTCCAGAGTCGGACTATGCTATTGGTGATGAGCTATCGATCAAGTCCCCGCCTCCGCAATCTATATTGCATGCCAGGGAACCCCGCAAAAGCTTCACGGCTGATGACAGACCTTCCCCTGGCCTCAAACGGTCAAAGGCCAAGAGAGTTACCAGAAATGGAGAAATCATTCCTTCTAGCCCTACCACACCAACAGACCCAAGCTTGGACCGAGGAACCCCTCCAGCCCACGAAGAAGCCAGACGCCCAGAAGAAAAGAAACCCAAGCAGCAGCAGACCCCGAAGACTCCTACGAAGAGTACCCCTGAGAAGAGTTCTCCCCGAGTGTCTTCCGTGCCGTCGATGGACCTCCCTCTTATTCCAAAACTCAGAAAGGGCAGCAGTCAGACATATATCTCGGACTCTTTGGCATCCACATCCGATGACGAATTTCCTCCTGTGGAATATGATAACATCCCTGAAACTCCTAGCAAGAACAAGAACCATTCTCGCCAGCACTCGGGATCGGACCAGGCTGACGAAGATGAGTCCCCACCACCTCCGCCGACTCATTCTCGATCACCGAGTTCCATTGGCTCCAGCCTTCCAAATACCCCTGTGCTTAGCCCTAGTGGTGTGCGAACTAGGCGCCGTGGCTCCTCGCCCCTAAAGCATGAATATGAACCATCTACTGCTTCTGATTCGTACTCGGATTCTGATACATCGACTGTGCGTCGGTACGAAGTGCATTCAGCCTCCGAGTATTCGGACACAGATAGTTCGGACGAGTCTGGAGATGAGCACGCATCACTGCCGCCATTCGAAGCTCCTACCAAGCCAAAGGCACCAGCCCCAGAAGCCTCGTCTGCTAGTAGCTCTCTGTCATTGTCTAATTCGGCCTCTCAGGGTGGATATAGATCTGTTCCCTCGCAACCGAGCAAGTCGTCCACTGTGATTGCATCGGTATTCGCCTGGTCAGACAAGGGCTCATGGGATAGCATCTTCCCCGATGACTGCAAGGTTATAGTCAGTCCTGGTCTCATCGAAGCATATGATGTGGGAAATGCACCAGCCGGGATGGAGGAAGATGACAGCGACACGAAGAAAGCACGTCCGCTTATCGCTCTTGAGCTCACACCCCTTGTACCTATCCGTCGCGGCACAGCCATTGACATAAGTATCCGCTCCCCTCCCACCAAGCGGTCCAAAATTAACTGGAGCAACAACATCATGTTCCGATCTCGAAACGCCGACGAGTGCGAATTCCTATACGGTCTCATCAATCAAGCGCGCATCAACAACCCAACCTATATAGCGCTGCAGAATGCCCGAGGACCTTACGCAGAGCAACCGGCACCCGTGGAGTCACCCACGAAGAATGGTGGGTTGTTCGGCTGGCCACGACGCAGGCGAAGCTACCGTGCATCTACTTCTCCACGGTCGGTTGCCGATAACTCTGAGAGTAGCGTAGGGACCATGAGCAGTGCATTCTCAGCACTAAAGCGGTTCGGAGGCGGCAGCAAGATGTTTAACATCTCTCGTTCCTCACTCACCTCTCGCGATGGGCAGAATGAAGACAGCTTGTACTCAAGCTCTATCGGCTCCGGGTCAAATGCCTCTCCCTCATCCGGTATTGGCCGTATCGCAGCCGCCATCAAGGGCAGTGATGGTATCGGTCTGTCCAATGCTAAGATTCGGCTTTACTTGCGCGAAACTCAATCCAAGTGGCGCGATATGGGTGCTGCAAGGCTAACCATTATGCCTGCGCCCTCAGCACCTCATCCTTCTGACGCGGCCAGCGGGCGCGGAGATGCCAACAGCATTGCGGAAGGAGCCGAGGACAATTCCCCAGCATCTGGATCCGCCTCTCCCCGACGCGGAGCGGAGCCCGAGAAGCGCATCCTAATTCGAGGCAAGACTCGTGGTGAGGTGCTCCTGGACGTCTGCCTAGGCGAAAGCTCTTTCGAGCGTGTGGCTCGAACCGGTATCGCCGTGTCCGTCTGGGAGGAAAATGAAGGCGGAGCCATGCCCAAGAAGGGCGGTGTTACCGTCGGTAGCTCCAAGATCTACATGATCCAGATGAAGAGTGAAGCCGAAGCAGCATACACCTTCGGACTTGTCGGGAAGTCCAGATATTGAAAGACTTCCTCGTAATAACACCGGATATTTATTCCACATAACCCCATTTCTTACTTTTCACCCTGTCTTGTTCATGCATCTGACTTTTAGCGATGTTCCTTTGATTTATCCTGCAGGTGTTATTATTACTATTCATGTGCATATTCATACCCCCTCTTGCTGTGATCATTTCTTCCATCATTTTTTCCCTTCTTATCATACTTTCCCTGTTTCCTCACTTGCGACCCCCTCTTCACGATTTTCCAGATGCCCATGTGTATATGAACCGGAAGACGACCTGCAAATGTGCGACGCAAGTTTTAGAGTGTGATGAATACTATATTGAACCATTTCTCTCCAATTATGTCTCGAGCTTTTTATTATTTTCCTACTTGACTAGTTTTAGTTTAAACTTCACTGGTCCTTCTCACTCGCTAGCATTGCGCATCTCTAAGCCGACACTGTAATAACATAGTATCTCATAATTTCAAATAATTTACCATTAGTAGTGGTACCTTGCCCTAACCTACGTCACAGCTGCATACATCGGATCCGTTGCATAAAGTAGTATGAAGGATACCATATCTAGGATAAACTCAAGCGAAAGCATGTCCCAATTGTTTGCTCCTACTATATATAAAAACTAATAACAATAACCCATCCTAGGTGTAGCTATCCATGCATGCATCTATTCGTGTAACTTTGTATGTCTGTGTGTATGTATTCGCCTCTATGCGCATGTGTATGTGTATGTAGGAAGTCGATATATCAATCAATCCGAGTCCGGAATAACCACAACCGAAGGAGATGCCAAAGTACCGTCCTTGCCATCGTCTTTCGTCTTAGGCTCTACTTCAGCTGCTGCCGAGGCCGATTTCTTAAAGACGAATCCGATTCTATTACTGTCCTCGTCTTTGAGCAAAGAGAGGAGGACATCGTCGTCGATGGTTGATTCGAGCCGTTCGGCGGTATCCGTCCCTGAGGTGGTCAGATGGACGGGGTCAATGTGACAGTATTGTGATAGAGATTGCTGGATTCGATTTTTTTGTTGATTGGCCGGTTCCGTGGTCTCATCATTTTCATTCTCATCTTCGTCTTCTTCGTCATCACCGTGTTTATTCCCGGCCCTCGACCTGCGAGTTGTTTGTCGGGATGGTCGGGATCTTGATCGGGAGCGGATTAGACGTTCTTGCTTCTCCATGTCTACTTGGGAGGCTTTAATCAGGGTAGGTAGATCGGGGAAGTCTTCCAAGGAGCTTGAAGATGAGTGGTCGTCTTCACTATCTTTGTTCTCGTCTTCATTCTCCGGTACTGTTGGTGGAACAATTTGTCCGTTACCTCCACAGTCACAGCCTAATAGCTCATGTGTTTGGCATTTGCTTTCTTCGTCCAGTCGGAACAAGTCTTTGAGTTCGTCCCGCGAAAACTGGGCCACGCTGTCCTTTTTCTCCATGACGCTGTCGGCAAGCCCAATCTTTGTTACCTGACGCTGCCAGATTTTCTCTTCGAGGCTGCCCTTGAGTAGAATTCGGTATATCCGGCAGTGACGCTTTTGGCCATCACGATGGATTCGTGCCATGGCTTGGATGTCAGTAGCGGGGTTCCAGTCCACGTCGAATAAGACGAGTCGACTGGCACCTATGAGATTCAGCCCGGTACCTCCAGCTTTTGCGGACAGGAGGAAGGCGAAGCAGAGGTTTGATGGGAGACGGTTGAAGTCCTCGACTAGTGATTGTCGTTTCTGTGCGGGGGTGGAGCCATCCAACCGGAGAAAAGGGAGGGAGAGAGATGTAAGTAGGTTTGCTAGTAAGTTTAATGTAGAGGTGTAGTTAGAGACAAGAACTATTTTCTCCGAGGTTTTTGTGCGTAGACCATCAAGTAGCTGATCCAGGACACGGAGTTTGGCACTTGATGAGGGAGTGAAGTGGCGTAGGAGATTCGGTGGTAAGGAAGACAAGAGAGCGGCGATGGTTTCGCTGGGCGTTTCGTTTACGTCTCTGGGCGTAAGCAGCGATGGGCTATTGCAGAGTTTCTTGAGGATAGTTATAAGTTGAAGAGCACTCTCCGAGTTTCCGAGGGCACTTTGAAAGACCGGAGAGGCGAGGACATTCTGGTAAATGGTCGCTTGCGTGCGCGTCGCCTTGCAAAATAGCACATACTCCGTCTTCGGGGGAAGATATTTAGCCAGGATATCGGCTGTTCTTCGCAGCATGAACTTGGAAGTGAGCTCTCGTAGCTCCTCATTCCTGGCCTCTCCCTTCTCTATGTCCTTTCGAGTCGCCTCAGGCTGTCGGCTCTTGACAATGGGACCCTCGAATTCCCTAACGAACGACTTGAAAGTCCCCAAGACGCCGGGATTGACAAGGTCTACCGCAGCAAAGAATTCCTTCAGATCGTTCTGAATGGGTGTACCGGATAGAATGATCCGCTTTGTCGCATTCAGCGACTGAATAGCTTGACCGCTCTTATTTTGAAGCGTCTTCAGCCTGTGACCTTCATCGGCAACAATTATGTCGACACCGTTGCTGTTGGCCAGTCCTTCTTGCACCGACCTGAGCTTCTCATATCCCACAATCATCACACTATAAGCCCTTCCTCTTGTAAAATCAGTGAGTCGTTTCCTTTTATCATCGAACACAAATACTCCAATTCGTTCATTCCCGAGCCATTTGCGGAATTCCTTCCTCCAATTATTGATTAGAGTAACCGGACAGACAATGAGAGCTTTTTTAACCACGGGAGGACTGCCATGAACTGGATTCTGCTTCAGCAGTGTCCACAAGAGGGTTATAGTTTGCAAGGTCTTCCCTAATCCCATATCGTCTGCTAAAATAGCTCCTTCACCGTTGAAAGATCTCATTCCCATAACACATTCGTACAAGAACTGAACACCCTCCCGTTGATGAGGTCGCAGATGTTTAGCCAGAAACGGATCGACAACGACGTCAACGATTTGTTTCCCTTTTGGCACTGAGTCCGGCCGTCTCATGACCAGCGCTCCAGGTTGGCTGGGATCATGGCGTGGAACAGGCTTCTCCGATGGCGTGGGGGGTAAAACAGTGCTTTCCAACAACGGCCTTTTGTATGTGCCAGTGACTGTCCCTTTCCTCGACGCAGGATTCGCAAGGATTGGAATATTAGGCTTTGCAGGTTGGCTCTTAGCAACTGTCGCCGGAGCAGAAGTGCTAGTACTGCTTCGAACAGGAACGAACGCCTTGGTGGGGGGTGTTGTCGAAGGAGGCGGGGCCTTCTTCGTTTGCAGGTATTGTCTTCCAGACAGATACTCTTTCTTCGACATTTCAGAGTCGATTTCCACTTCCTTGCCTCCAATAGATAGCATAACACCAGGTTCGAGGCGGGAGCCATACATCACCCGCCCCATGTCTCTTCCGGAAACATCCTGCAAGTAGGCGTAGCCATCGCGTATAGTCAGGATCCCGTCGCCGTCCCACGTTTTGTTCTTCTTCATGGTGACTTTGCGCCTTCACAGCTGGTCAGCCTTGCTCGCCACTACGTAGGAGCCAAATCCAACAAGATAGACTGCACGTACCAGAGGACATTGAAATACCTATCTCCAGTGGTATCACCATGGCTTCCCGACTCAGCTGAGGGCCCCACATCCTTCTTGGGCTTAGTTATAGGCTTCACCGGTCGTCCAGCGGCCGGAGTGGCATTCTCAACGTCCGCCGGATATTCTGGCTGTAAACGCGGTTTCTTGGGTGGAGGGCCATCGGCCTCGGAAGTTTCAGCGGGCACAGCTGGTCTCGAAACCGTAGGCTGAAGGGGTTTCCTCATCGAAGGAGGTTTAAATGGCTTAAAAACCATCACGATTGATGGTTCCTGGTGCTTTCTGCTGGACAGTTGCACCTTGGAGTTGATGAGTCTTTTCTGCTGCGCGCGACAGCCTCGACGCGCGGGTGTCGCGACATCACGTGACAATACAGTGCTTATTACCTATTGTGGTAGTAAGGCATGTTGTGCTTGTACTGTGTATGGGATATAGAGTTTACACTGTCGACAGTAGATTTAGGTTTTCAGGAAATGTTGGAAAGATTTTCTTTTCTGAATCTTTGCGTTGCTGAGCACGGTGTTTCCATCTACGGAATCCAACGCATTCCATCCGAACCCAATCACTATCAAGATTATATACAGCTCATAAAGATTATTCTAAGTATATTCGCGTCAAATGTAGCACATCATTAAGTGTTAGACTGACAACATTGCTCGGTATAACGTGCCTAATGCTCAAATCCAAATAATGTCTCCTATTTAACAGCGCTTAGTCCGCGTCGGCCACAATCACCTTATCGGTCATAGGGATAGACTTAGGTCCCTCATAGGTGTTCATGCGGAAAAGCCACCAGACAGTCACGAAGATCGTCAAGCCTCCAGTCATCAGACTGGCGTAGTTCATAGAAGCGGCATCGGTGGGCAAGGCGTAAGGGAAACAGAAGATCACAACAAAGGCGAGAATGTAGATGCATGCCAAGATATTGATTAGAAATCCAATACGGCCCATCCAGAAGTGACCGGGTGTGAACGAGGACCGGCGAGTAAGCACATGCGGAAAGATGGCAGCGAAATACGAAAGACTGGATAGCTGCACGAAACAGCCAACGAAAGCGTTGAAGGCAGTGGTGGATCCGACGTAGATGCAAGCAAGAATCGTGACAATCCCACCGCATACCAGTGTGGCATTGAAAGGGTTGTGCATCCGGGTGTTGATATGTCCGAGCCAGCGAGAGAAAGGAGTTGCTCCGTCACGAGAGATAGTCCACAAAGTGCGACCAGCGGTGATGTAACAACCAGCGCAAGTGATGACCGTGGGTATGAAAGCCACGATAAGCAGACCGATTGCACCACCCCTAGATCCTGTTGCTTGACGGTAGATCTCGGCGAGAGGGAATCCGTAGACGCTGTTGATGACTGCGTCGAGATCGGTGATCGAATAGAACAGGGCAATCATGTAAAGAACACCGGTGATGAAGCCGACGCCCATTTGAGCCAGGACAGCCTTGGGAATGTTACGGCTTGGCCTGTTCATCATTAGTATCTCAAGAGCATCAGAATTACGATGGTAATTTTACCTAGGAATTTCCTCCGCAAGATGCGACGAGCAATCGGGGGTGCCCACACTGTAGGCTCCGTTGAGCATACCGGCAACAAAGACAAAGCCCTGACTAGAATATCCAGTGTCGTTCTCCCAACTGCTCCAGACATCTTTGCCTGTGGCATAGCCAGTGCCCTTAACATGGGGCATGACCGCACACACGATGATGGTGATCAACACACCGGCCAAGATGAAGAACATTCCAAGATTACCGATATGTGGGAGAAACCGGTTCATGAAAAGGACGATGCAGCAACAAAGCCATGTGCAGATGATAAAGCTCACAAAGATATGCCATGCCTGAGGGACGAAGCCTGGATGCATCAGGGCATACATGGAGACAGTCTGCTGCCCTAGAATAGCGGACATAGAGGCAGCACCGAGAATCCAGGCAAGGGAGTTCCAAAAACCAGCGAAGAAACCACAAACACGACCATATTTTCCTGCTGTGATGGAAGCCCAGTGATAGACTGGTAGTTCTTATCAGCAACCGGCCAGAAATGGGTATTGGTAAAAGAACATACCTCCACTCGCAGAAGGCATTCCAGATGCCAGTTCAGCAATCGATGCTGCAACAAGCCAGTAACAAACCGAAACGGCGATGCTATAATCACGATTAGCGACGGCGTGGACCTTCCTCTAGGGTTGAGTGGCGTCATACAATTCGTAAATCACACCTGATGGGCCTCCATTGCTCAGTGCAGTTGTCTAACAAGGCACTGTCAGTTGCTTTACTCTTCCGTAAGTATAATGTGTCAAGGCTAGCATAGCATACCACACTGCCACCTTGAGCAATCCATGTATTTCCAGTCGTAACAGCAACGGCACAAATGCTCAGTAGACTGAAGTTCCGTTCGACTTCCTGACGGTGACCTGAGGCGTTGACCACTTCAATCGAAGTCGAATCATCCCCAGCCTCAGCTGTTCCCACTTTCTCTACTTCCTTTTCGGCGGCCATATCGGAGGACAGGGTGGACACGCAGAAGATCGTTACTAGGTCTGGAGGCGAAGAGGCGAGACGGCAAGACGTAGATGTCGGTAGAGGCGTACAAATGAGAGGTAGTTTCCAAATTAATCAGCGAAAGGCTGCTCTTGTGCTTCCGGTAGATGATCACAGGCGGCAGGAATAATAGTATATCAAGATCGACGAAGGAATGACTGAAGTTTGCGGGTATCGATTAAAACGGTAGCCTCGAATAAGTCAGGAGAACGTAGGATTCGGCATTGCTCCTCCGGTGACCATATGATGGTGAAGAAAGTAAGTATGAAGATCAAGGAAGTGAGCAGCCCTGGGATGAGTCCCGGTTTATAGTCGAATGGGGGAAGATAGGCAGGACCGGGGCAGACACCCTACTCTCTCACTATACAGCAGGGAGTAGACAGTATGAGACCGACCTAAAGACCCGGTGGTTCTCCAACTGGTGGAGCCAACTGGAACCCTCAGAGGGACAAAGTCCAATCATTGCTTGAAGAGACTGGCTGGTGGTGGCCAACCTGGACGGGAGCGGGTCGGGAAGGCCTTCTGACTGGCTCCCGCCGGTCACTAAGAGCAGCAGCACGCGGAGAGACGCCATTCCCAAAGGGGGAGCTATAGCAGATATACCTTCATCTGCAATCCACTGATCCCCTCGTGGTTGAAGTTGAATTTAGGTGTGCGATCATAATTTGGAGGGTATGGAGTCCGGATGGCAGGTGAACAGGTCTCTTCCCCACAATGGGGTATCCGACTTCATCTGTGCTTTTTTCGAAGTCTTGGAAATCATGGATTGATATATGACACTGAAGTCATCAAGTGTAACTGAGTGACAGTTGACTGTATTGTAAGACGTGGTCGATTTCACAGCGAAGTTCAGGCATAACAAGGGTGGTGGAACAGAAAGCCTTATCTACTCATCGTGTACTTGTTCACTTAAGTCTAGTAGGGAGCCCTGATAAGATACACAACGATTTGGGCGATTTGATCCTGATAAACGCTTACAGATTGCTTCCATTCCCTGTATCATATCGATATCTCTTATCTATACAAAGACAAATATACTCAGCAAATCCTGCAGTGGTACCTTCGGGGGGGGGTAATCTTCAAGGTCAGGTTCCTCGCCGTGGAAGTAACTCCCTCATCTGCTTACTGCCACTGAGAAAACCCGTGTAACCACAGCCTCAGCCTGCTGTTGCCAAGCCCTGAAGAGTGGAGACCATCCGATTGTGGAAATCGCGCCACGAATGCACCGTCCATCCCGACCGTGGGCTTGACTTTCTCTCTTGTTCTACAATGGCACTGACTTTTTCATTCCCCTTATCCATGGCGATTATTCATATGCTGTGATATGATTATAAAATTGAGATAGTTCTCAGTGGTTTAGTTGATGGCACAGAAACTCCCATAGGCGCGGGGTTATAGCCATGAACGTTCTAGTGCTCCGAAGTAGTCCACGCACTACTACTAGTAAGCCTGGCGCAGCTTACACTTGGGATGTTCGTTCGGCTCGGCCGGAGGTAGGACGTGGGTGCTTAGTGGGCAGGGGAACTCAGCTACTCCGTAGTACTGACTAGGCTTTCAGCTTGGGTTGTATTTTCCGAGGGGTCTGGCCAACTCTTTATGAAACCCAATATCATAGCGTAGTACTCCGGGGCGTACTATGTAGACTGAATGAATGAATGGTTTGGAAGACGGACAGCGACATGCTTCCGTCCCGTCTTAATCTAATACCGCAATTACTGTCTATAATGACCCAAAAGGACATTTAACACCGAGAGGGCGATTTCCTTCCAGAAAGAGGCCGATCTCTCCTAGAAACAATAAGCTGTCTCACTTTGCATCTTAGCGTTCATATAGTCTTCTCACTCAATATAGATCGAAGGATCTCTGCAAAACGAGACTCATCTATTCGGAGAAACACCGGTGGTATCCATAACCCTTTAACAACGGCCCCTAATTAATGGTGTAGAATGATGGCGAGACAGCCCTGTTTCTGGGTTAATCCTTCACTCAAAACAATGGTGGTGACGGCGCAGCTGCAGCGGGATTCTATCCCGGTGTTCCAGAACACGAACCATACTAACCTCGATGACGGTGGAATTAATGAAACCATATTATGCAATCAAGTTTTGTTAATAATCCTCCGACTAAAACTGAGCCCGATCGAAATCCTTCACCCTGACTGGCGTAACCCCCCAAAGTTTAATATAGTACATCCCTGCTAGTTAAGAATCGTCTAGGTTCACCGATCTGGTAATCGATCGTGTCCGCTGTCTTGATTGGATCGAAGGATTCAGTCTAAACACCACCTGCAGCTCCAAGTCGCTGGTAACCTTCGCATATACTACGTAGGCATGGCTTGTCTGAAACTAGGTTGCCTTCCTTCGGGGCTTCCGAGAACTGCTACGTTTATTGTTAGAGCACATTGAGGTCATTCACGGGCAGGTTCCGAAAGTATAGGTTGTCTAAACAGATACGAGGGGTTGTCTTGATACAATGAATTGGGAGTAGCCATGTCGCAAATACTGAGCTGAAGTTTAATCGTTAGGGGGGATCCTTGGGCGGTGGCCTTGCCATCCGAGTTTTAGAGGGATCTAGATTGGTACGTAGAGGGTACTACTAGGTGGCTGCATTATGCGGCGCGGGGTGCCTTGCAGGGTGGGATGACTTGCGGATGCACAATCTTCCCAGTCAATAGATGTTAGTATGCACACATATACTGTGCACATAGTACAATAGTATAAAGTACAAATCCCATCAGGATCATGCCATGCAATAGAACGAACTCAAAAGATCCAGGGACACTTGGATCGTCCTGCTGGTTACTGAAAGGGCTAACAGACCCCTGACTAAGGTAGCATTATTTAGCTCGAGGCAGCAGCAGCAGCAACAACAACAACAAAGTCTTAGTGTAACTCCCAATTGCGTACTACTCCTCGCTTAATCCACCACGAGATGGTGTCGCTTTGGTGTCGCTTGCATCCCTCGTTATTAGCCCTGGTTTTCCCGAGGCTAGCCCGATCCTGCCGGGTCCATGATGCAGCTAAAGCCGCAGACGTTGACGTAGGAAAACAATAAATCGCCGCAGTGATTATTCCTGAGTGGCTAAACGAAAAATTAATTAAGAAAATACGGCCCAACCCACCATCCAGTGGTTTGAGATTTATGAATGGGCATAACCGATCGCCTACTCCACGGGGAAAGATGGATGGGCCCATGGCCCTATGACACCCTGGCGGGTTAAAGGAGGATCTGCTCGAGATCGGCTCACGCGACCCAGGCAACAGGATGAAAATTCTACTTTTCTCAATGACAAATGCAGTAGTAGTACCATGAATTGGAGTACTTGTACTTTGTAGTATGGGCTGGGCCCTTTTCTGTTCTCATAGGCTTCAGCTAGTTAAATGCTTAAATACTTTTCCCGGCATGGAACCCTCCCTTCCGTCTTGGTAAGTGCTGGTAAGTGCAAAGGGCCAAGAGAGCTGGGCCGGCTGGGCAATATGGAAGCACAGGCTCGCGGCTTCAGCTGACTGGCTGATTTGTGGAGGAAAGGAGGGGGTAATGAAGTGGAGGGCATATTTAAGTTTACGGCTAAGTGGGCCCCTGATCCAAATTAAGTTGCCACTAGCGGGAGCCCACAGGGAGAAATTCAAATAAATACACGCAGGCTGGTGGGTGACACAACTGTATTGTGTCCGTTTGGTGGAGTTGGCCTTTGTGAAGTAAATTGCACGTTCTTTGGTAGTCTTACTTAGGCGCGGTCAACGGTATTATTAGCTTCGCTCAATTCCCCCATTTCCTGTCGCACTCGATATTGGGTGGGTTATGTCCACGAGCGAGTAATTATGCTAAGTATATACTCAATAATACCTGGCACCTATCAAGAACTGGCACAGTATACGTATGCAGCAGTGGAAGTGGGGATCGATGGCCGATCGCTCCAATTCATACCTGCGAACAAAACAAACTCCATGATTGAGGCGGCAAAAGATGCCCCTCATATTGGCCACTGCGCACCGTCTGCGTAGTAATCTCGGCTGTGGCTGCTGAACAATCAGCTGGGACATGGTCCAGTAGTTACACACAATACTAAAGGTAAAAAAGTGATTACATACACCCTTGCGATGTTCTAGCTCATTCCTACTCTCCCCGAGATAAAGCAGAGCAATGTTTGGTAAGGGCCAGGTACCGGGCGAATGGGAACGATTGGAACCCAGCATGTGTCCACGGTATACTTTTGGCCAGCTCGAATTCAATATTCCGGACAAGGATCCTTGGAACCCCACGGTAATCCCTGCTAGTTTGGCGTCGTGGAGCCATCCCATTCAGAGGCAAGTAGGAAGAAGTAGCCTACTAGTACTGAACACCACTACACACAGTACTTAGTAGTGGAAGTAGTGGGAGGAGTCTAGCTAGGAGCCCCGCAACCGACTTGGGCCACTACGGATCCGCCTGTCTGATTTACCTCCATTCGGGCACTGTCCGTTTTAAACCTGAAGGTGCTGCTGGTGTCCTTCCGCTGCTTTGGCCCTCAGAGGGTGTTAACCCTTTAGTACTAGTCTGGTTGATAATCCCGGCCCCGGCTCAAGTCCATACTATTCGCCCATCCACCGATGCACACGCATCGTCAAGGATCGTTCTTCGATTCTTTCATCTCCTCTACCCTGTTTCCCTTATCGCTACTATGTGGACAGCTTATACCTAAATCTGGACCGCTGATTGATTGATTCGGACGCATCACCCCTCGGCCAATGTGCCGGCTCTTGAACCTTATTGTTGCAATATGTGCGTGAGATTCCTTTTATATCGGCCCATGTCCCTTTTGGCCCCTGCATATGTACCCCCCATTCCTCAGGTGATTTCAATTGACCGGCCTTATCGCGTCCCTCTAGGCTGCACTCCAGTGAGATGGCGAGCCTAGACTCCGCCTTCGCGACGAGCTTCGCGAAAGAGACATGGGCCCTCTACAGTGTCGGAGTATTGGGCGCCATACTACGATTGTGAGCTCCCTTGACCCAGAGAGAGAGACCTTCGGCGGATCATCGTGTATTGAAGTATTTCATACTGACCGTCTCCGTCGTATAGCGTAGCACGAATACGCCGATTGGGTTACCAGAACCTTCAAGCAGATGACTACTTGATGCTATTCGCCGTCGTCTGGTATACTCTATTATGTGTCGCTCTCAACGAAGTAGCCTCTGGAGGCGGATCAAACCTGATGGACGAGAATGATATAAAGAATTTAACGCCATCGATCAAGGCGGATCGTGTCAGGGGAAGCAAATGGGTTTTTGTATCAGAACATTCCTTTCTCCTCGCGATTTACGCCATGAAAGCATGTATGCTGGTTATATATGCCCGCATCACGTATGACTCTCTATCCCACAAACATTAAATTTAGATCTAACATTTCTTACCAGGGAAGGATTACGCCAACGCAAATGGGTGAATTATCTCGCTGTCTACGTTGCTCTAGGCTTCGTTGCCAATGAATTGTCTCTGTTCCTCATCTGCCGGCCTTTATCGAATTACTGGGCCGTGCCTACTCCCTATGGTCAGTCGAAGAGATGAGCCCCGCAGAAAGACGATGGCGGTTACTAACTTGTGTATAGAACAATGCTCGACATATCAATACTATGAAATTGTTCAAGGATGTCTATCGATATCTGCAGACGTCTTTATGCTTATCATTGGGCTGCCACTCATGGTTCAAGTGCGAGTGCCTCTCAAACAGAAGTTGATTCTCTTGATCCTATTCGGCATGGGCATCTTCGTCATTGTCGCAGCCCTCCTGAACAAACTCTATTGTCTCGTTCCCTCCCTCATCTCCTATGTCTACATGAACTGGTATTTCCGGGAAGCGACAGTAGCTATCCTGGTCACCAACTTACCCCTCGTTTGGTCTCTCCTTCGCGATGTGTTCCCTGCGCTCAAGAGCTGGACCGGAGGGTCACGACGAGCAACAACCGAACGCTATCGGAGTGGTCCCTGGACAAGTAAGGGATCTGCATTTCGTCACTACGGCCCCCACAGTCAGTTGCAATCTGGCGAATACAGCATGCACAACTACAACCAAAGCACCGTTGTTGCGCCCCAGAAGACTATTTCGGAAGTCAGTCTCGAGCCGAGCGATGATCGCGAGCCCAGTGAGGACGGCTCCGAACGGGCCCTCAGAATCCGACAGGATGTGACGGTCACGGTGGAGCGTGAGACGCGACCACCTGAGTATTGGGAGTCCAAGAAGGCCCAAACTTCACAAGGCCGGCTCCCAGAACCATGAAGGACACGATTGTTTCATATTGCTCCATTTTTTCGCTGAAACTATTTTCTCAACGCTTGTATAGAAACTTTTTTTTTCTCTTCTATTTTGACAACACTCCCTTGATCAATTTTCCTTTCTTTCACGACACTCAAGTTCCACTTGCGGAATGATCTGATTACGGTGTCCGCTTGACTATTGTACATAACTTGCTCGGCACCCCATCGCTTAACGCCCATATTTCCACTGATCATCGGCATGTGGGGGACCAGGATGCCGAGAAGACATCCATTACGACCATGGTTCGGAAGATAGATGAGGGACTAATTGGCACTTAGCGACAAGGATAGACAAAATGTATTGTGTGATATAGTAATAGATAGACACCATCATTGAACTATACGTTCAGCTGAGCCGTTTCCATGTCTTAGGCCTTCCGCCGGCCGCATAGCGTTTGGCAAATGTTTTCCAGAAGGTCGTCTTCCCTGGGACCATCCGAGCCTGCCGACCTGTGACCTGATCGTCCCGTGACAGACCACTTCGGGGTTTATTTGCGAGTACCGTAATATATGCTAAATTAGGCGGCTGTATGGTGTAAAATTGGAAATCCTATAACCTCCCTTCCCCGATGGTATGCCTGATCATCTTTCAGTCTCCAATCTCTCCTTTGGTGATGTCCCCTGTGGTTCCTGCATCTCCAAACTCCAAGCTACAAAGTATTACTCTTCATCAGTTTATGACGTCTGCTACGGGGCGCTGATTTGTCCGCATCCATTCCATGGACTCACTCCAACTGTGCATCAGGCGATACTAGAAGGAGTAAAAGATCAGGTACCACTCGTCTACGCTTCTCTTTTTGACAACTGCGAACTTTAATCATTGGTGTCCGTGCCGAGAGCAGACCGAGGCTGGCTGACAGGAACTTAACTCACGCTCTGAAGTCAAAGAACCCCTTCAGCCAAAGCCAAAGGGCAGGTGCCGTCCGAAGAAGCCGGGGCCTGATAGACTTCGTGCTGACTTGGTCTGCTACGTACTAGGTAGTAACCTTAAGTTCTACCGCGGCCGCTTTGGCAAGACTGGGAACCCACCACCTTCCGCAAAACTCACCAGCCATCATAATCATCGGTCACCCAACCAAAATATTTACCAACAATCATCAAAGAGCGTCTCGGTCGGGTAGGAATGTTCTTTTCTCAGTTTGGCTGTACCCAAACACCCCTCTGCGCGACTATTTGGCATGTGGTCCATGGGACCACCCTCCCCATCCCCCACCCAGCAGCAACCACTTTAGGGAATGATCTTAGATTTAGATTCCCCGACGCCGAACTTCATCATTTGGCCCACGGGTCTGTTCAGCGTCGACGGAAATAACTTGCCCAGGTGCGTACGCCGTACGAAAGGCATGGCCGAATCGCAAAGTTTTCCACGAATCGAATGCATGCTCTGCGCTGTAAGGTACAGCGACAGTAGCCGCAGCCGACTACCCCAGTGATCGACATTCGCACCACACTGGCCAGCACCTCCAAGCCAGAGTCCTGGAGTAACGCGAGAGATGCGAGCGCAGCGGGATTTGGAGAACTTCAACAAAGCCCGTCATTCGCAGGGTTAAAATCGCGGCGTGGCGCTGTTTTGCCACCATACTACACAGTACACAAACTCATTTCTTCCAGGTTGGAGTGAGACTGAGATTGTCCCTGAGAACAACACCCCTGTCTCGTCTTTCCTCTTTATTTAGGAATACGGGAGCAACTAGGCAAGACTGTGCTAAAGCACGTCTCAGTTTCTGTGACAGCAGGATTGTAGTTCGTGCGGACCGCTTACGCCCGTGCTTTAGTCTTCCAAAGTCTGCCGTTGAACTATTGAAATGTCTCCAGGGCTTGACTATGGTTGATCAGATGTCACTTTCGCACACTTGTCCCATAGACTTTCGGAGTACCAGACTTTCACTCGGAAAAGAGGGCCACCGCTAAAGGAGAAAATCACGCACTATAATGAGCAGTTACTTGTTCCGCTAAGCGTTCGGTCCTGTGATAGTTTCTCTCATCCGAAAGCTTATAGGTTCACAGCACCTTGCGACAGTTCATGCACCATGCCCAGCACGGTCCCCATTTCTCGGCTGCCTTTGCAAATTTCTGAGCACCCTGCATTACAGGGGATGCCCACGGTCCCACTCATGCAGGTGTGCATGGGATGTTCGATATACACCATCTTCCATACACATGGGGTTTCAGCGTCTGGTCCCACAATTCCACGGCTCCTTGTACAGCAGTTGAGTCTATGTGCTAAACTTGATGCAAATATTACACCAGGCGAGACAGTAGATTCGCAGTACAAAGTCTGCAGTTCGTCTTTGTACGGGGACTGCAGATCCACGTGGCTTTAGTTCAACGCATGCTGATCACCTCGGGGCGAACTACTGAGTCCCTCACTGACTGATTTAGCGTATGTTGAACAGGAAGATGACGAGTCCTCCTGTTAGCTTCAGGATCTAAGTGTTTTGAGTCAGTCGATTAGCGTTCCCTCCGAATCATTCTGTGTTAGAGGATGCTTCGTCCGAGACATGGGAGACACCGCTGAACTTTGTTCACGGATTTGAACATTTCCGACCACCGCGCGCCGAATTTCTCCCGCGGGCGACAAGGCGGAGAAGCAACCGTGCTGAGAGAGTGGGCTTGCAGTTTTGAACACTCTAACCGGTACCAACTCCTTGTCCTAGCGCGAATGAAGCTTAGAGCGCTTTTCAGGAGCAGGCGCCGTTTTCTTGGAGTGGACAGGTCTAGTCTACTGTCGTGATAGTAGTATACACTAACCAGCGCGCTTTGCAACTTTTCTGGGATCCTTCGACTTTCGAGACCCAACCACTAATCAAGCACAATATATTGCACAGCACCAGCGCCCACTGGACTGGAGTCTAGAAGGAATAATGTGTTGGGCGCCGATATTAAGGAGACGCACGTTATCACAGCCAGAATTCCCATTAGTGATGCTGTGTTGTCATCCACGTCATCCCGATTTGGCATAGTGCACGTGATGCGGGGCTGCCTCTCCCTCTCCAGCTTCATCTATACTGTATCATCTTACTACAGCTTAGTGTCCTCTTTAACCTCATTCAGGATCAGATATATTGATTCTAGTTGCATTTTCGAGGAAGCAGCCCGCTTGACGTCTTGCATGCAGCATACCCGCTGAAGTAAGCACTTGTACTCTTAGTCGTTACCTTATCTCTGCAAACGGAACACCCGCATCTGTAGACTAACCGGGGATTGTAGCTTCTATGTGTTTGAAAACGGATGAAGCCTTTGCTTATAAGACATACACTGCAAGATTATCAGGGGCAATTGAAAGACCATCAGGTTTACCATGACTCCATCATCGTTCTTAGGCCTTGAGGGCCTTCATGTCTTCATTACTGGTGCTGCAGGAGATATCGGTAGGCGGGCGGTGCAGGAATTCTTAGGTATGTTGCTTACTTACTCAGTCTTCGCTAGCTGGAGGCAAGTCCCAAGCATGTATTAGCCTACCCTCCTTTTGTAGTTGACGACCGTAGTGATAGTCACCAGCTGTTGCTGAGCTATTCCTTATATGTCACCATCTGCCTCCATGTGCCCTATTCTCTGCGCAGATACAGCTCGATTCTAACCGTATTCACAGACCAAGGATGCAAAGTGACGGCGTTTGATCTGCATGATGTGGAATTACCTGAATCAGTTAGAAAAGACGTGGACGCTAGACTCCATGTCCTCAAGGGTGATGATACGAACGAGGAATCTATCCAATCCAGCATCTCCCAAGCCAGCAGACGCCTCGGCCCCATCAATGTTCTCGTTGTCAATTCTATCCCTGCTGGACAAGGCAGTGAACTTCCCATCTGGGATCTGCCCTTGGACACCTGGGAGAAGACGTCTCGAGTCAACGTAAGAGGAACGTTTCTCACAATTAAGCACTTCCTGCGAGCTGCTCAATCAGCCCAGCAGACTCTCGGCAAGGAGCTGCATAATCTGGCTATCGTCGTGGCAGGAGGAGAGCTACTTGGGAAGGCAGACTTGCACACTGAGTTGATCCAGAAAGTGAAGAAGGATATAGTCCGTCTCAACAGGCAGGCGAGGATCAACATCATTGCCCCAGTTGATACCACAGGGACGCAACCAAAGTATGAATTCCTGATCATCCCAGAAACACACCCGCTAACCTCTTCTAGCATATCTCACTCAACCACAACAGACTCAATTTCCCGGACCATAGCATTCTTAGCCTCCCATCGCGCAGCCGGACACCTGACAGGCCAATGCCTCAATCTGAATAACAACACGCAAGGCGGATCTACCTCAACCAGCCTTACCCCGTCCATCCCCAGAGGCCTTTCCAGACTCAGCAAAAAAATCCGCGTCGTCGTATCCATCGACCTAGACGCCGTCTCTGGCTGGCTCGGCACCGGTCACCACCCAGACAACATCCTCGCCGACTACTCAGCGGGCTTCTTCGGCGCCAAAGTCGGCGTCCCACGTCTGCTGCGCATGCTCAAGAAGCTCAACCTCGCCGACCGCTGCACATGGTTCATCCCGGGCCACTCCGCGGAGAGCTTCCCGGATGAAGTACGCCAAGTAGTTGACTCCGGCTGCGAGATAGGACTCCATGGCTACGCCCACGAGGGGGCCTACCAGATGACGGTGGAACAAGAGCGCGACGTGCTGGTCAAGTGTATCGACATCGCCACAAAACTCACGGGCAAGAAACCAGTTGGTTATCGAGCTCCGTTATACCAGCTCCGCGAGTCAACTCTAGACCTGCTGGAAGAATTCGGCTTCGAATACGGTATCCTCTCCTCCCCTAACAGTCCTCCGTGACACCTTCCTGCCACTCCACCCCTATCTACCACACAACAACCTACTAAGAATGATACTACCATGAATAGACTCCTCCATAACCGAGCACGACAGCCACCCCATCTTCGCCCCTCGCCGCCCACCCATCCAAACCATCGACTTCTCCCAGCCTGCCTCAAGCTGGATGCATCCCCTCCCACCTTCCTCAGACCGACGCCCTCTCGTCTGCGTTCCTTGCAACTGGTATATGGAAGACATGACCCCGATGCAGTTTCTTCCCCACGCGCCGAACTCGCACGGCTACACGGACTCGCGGGTCATCGAGAACATGTGGAAAGATCGGTTCCTCTGGATTCGGGAGAATGAGGAGGAGCCGGTGTTCCCCGTGCTGATGCATCCTGATACGAGTGGCATGGTGCATGTGATTGGCATGTTGGAACGGATGTTGGGATGGTTGAAGGAGTGGGGGGAGGATGAGGTGGAGTTTTGTCAGTCGCAGGAGGTGGCGAAGTGGTTTAGGGAGAAAGAGATGGGGAAGAAGGAGTAGAGAGATAGATGGATAGTAGTGAGGGAGGGTTTTAGGTGATATTGGGGAGGGGGGTAGTAATGTTATTCAGCTACGGTGACAAGTTACGTCTATAACTTACTAGAAGTGTGAGTAACTACTGGAAAAAGAAAGAATATTTTAGATATCGAGGAAGTGACATCCAATCCAATTTATCATACTATACACCAGTAAGTAATTAGAAAAGCGTGTATGCCATCTAGTCGACAGCAACAACCCCCCGTATTATCATATCACCTCGAAATATATCAGCTGTACAGCCCAATATCTTCAGACATATATGCAGCAAAAATATGACAGATAAAAGAAGAGAACAAATAAGCGCAAGAAAACAAGCTCATCATCACATCATCTCATCATGAAAGAAACAATCGCTATCAATCAATCAATCAATCAATCACTTTTCCATCTACCCATCAACCGCCCTACTCATCATACAAATCCATATCCCCACTACCATCCTCCATCTCCGCCAACGCCTCATCATCCTCATCGATCATATCCTGATCCTCATCGGCCGGAATCTCATGATTAGGAAGGACATCGATACGGCCGTCGCGCATAACCACCCTCGCGGCCTCGCCATCCCGCACACTGCCGCGCAGAATCAGCACCGCCAAACGATTCAGCACCTCGCGCTCGATAATCCGTCCGAGCGGACGAGCACCGTAAGCAGGAGAGTAACCCGCTTCGCCCAGGTAATCCTTGACTTCGTCAGAGCATTCAATGATGACGTTGCGGTCATTGTTCTCAAGACGGCGCTGCACCTCGTCCAGACGGAGGTCGACGATCTTGCGGATCTCGCGCTTGGTGAGACGGTTGAAGATGACGGTGCTGGAGATGCGGTTGAGGAATTCAGGGAGGAAGTAGTCGCGCAGGGCGCCCATGACGAGCTCGCGGGTTTGAGGGTCGATGCGGCCGTCCTTGGTGGTTGGGCGGGAGAGGAATTCGGCACCCAGGTTGGAGGTCATGACTACGATGCAGTTCTTGGCGTCGACGATTCTGCCTTGGCCGTCGGTGATGCGGCCATCGTCCATGAGTTGCAGGAGGACGGTCAGGACTTCCTTGGCGGCTTTTTCGACTTCGTCGAAGAGCAGGATCGAGAAGGGCCGTCGGCGGAGACTCTCGGTTAGCTGGCCGCCGGCGTCGTGGCCGACGTAGCCTGGCGGAGCGCCGATCATGCGGCTCAGGGAGTGGCGTTCTTGGTATTCAGACATGTCGAAGCGGATCATGGCCTTGGGATCGTCGAAGAGGAACTCGGCCAGGGCCTTGGTCAGCAAGGTCTTACCGGTACCGGAGGGACCGCAGAACAGGAAGCTAGGGGGTGAGTTGGGGTTGCTGAGACCAGACCGCTGGAGTCGGATGGCGTTGGAGACCGAGGTCACCGCTTCCTTTTGACCAACGACGACCTTGCCAAGGTACTTCTCCATGTTCAGCAGCTTGTCCTTTTCGGTGGTCTTGAGCCGTGTCACGGGGATACCGGTCCAACGGGCGACGATTTCGTTGATTTGCTCGGGGCCGACTGCGTCCGCGAGCAGAGCTTCGCCGGCATCGCCCTGACGTGCCCGCCGCTCTTCATCGGCCCTGGCGCGGTCGATTTCGAGTCGCTCAATGAGGGCCTTGGTCTCAGGGATGGCATAGTACTCGAGATCGGCGGCTGTTTGGGTGTCACCAGAGCGCTCTGCTTCATCACGCTTGACCTTGAGGGAGTCGAGCTTGATCTTGGCGTCCTGGATGGACTTGCTGCGCTGCTTTTCGCTCTCGTACTTCTCGCGCATAGGCCGCAGCTCTTCGGTAACGTTGGCTGCTTCTTGCTTGGCGGCTTCGAGACGGGCTTTGGAGGCATCGTCCTTCTCGCGCTCGAGAGCGTGGATTTCAATCTGCAACTGACGGAGCTTTCTCTCCAGGTTGTCTAGCGCCTCTGGCTCGGATTCGCGCGTCACCCGCACGGCAGCGGCGGCTTCATCGATCAGGTCAACTGCGGAGTCGGGGAGTCGGCGTGCGGTCAGATAGCGCGCAGCTAGCGTGGCAGCGGACACGATAGCGCCGTCGAGGATGTTGACACCGTGATGCACCTCGTACTTTTCCTTGAGTCCACGCAGAATGGAGATGGTTTCCGGAACGGAAGGCTCCTTGACGAGGACTTGCTGGAAACGACGCTCGAAAGCCTGATCCTTTTCGATGTATTTGCGGTATTCGCCCAGGGTGGTCGCACCAATGCAATGCAACTGA
Organism: Aspergillus welwitschiae; assembly: GCF_003344945.1. NCBI lineage: Eukaryota > Fungi > Ascomycota > Eurotiomycetes > Eurotiales > Aspergillaceae > Aspergillus > Aspergillus welwitschiae. The sequence goes on along the minus strand of NW_020798710.1, from coordinate 14,523 downwards.
CCACGAGCCAGCATGGGCTTCAACAGGTTGGCAGCATCCATGCCACCTTCGCCGCTGGAGCCTGCGCCCATGAGCAAATGAATTTCATCGACAAAGAGAACAATGGTGTCTTTTGATTCTTCAATCTCCTTCAGAACGCCCTTCATCCGCTCTTCGAACTCTCCGCGATATTTGCTGCCTGCAACAAGCGAGCCGACGTCGAGAGACAGCAGCCGGCACTGTGCTAGGTTGGCCGGAATATCTGCGTTAACGATACGACGAGCCAGGCCTTCGACAATGGTGGTCTTTCCGACACCGGGTTCACCGATGAGTACTGGGTTGTTCTTGGTCCGGCGACTCAGGATCCGAATTACCCGACGAATCTCCTCTTCACGGCCAATGACAGGGTCAATCTTTCCCTCTCTGGCCAGAGCAGTCATGTCGATGGTGAATTTCTTCAGGTTCTCGTTTTCGCTTTCGGCATCCGCAGTCTTGGAGTCGACCCGTTTTGTACCACGGATCTGCTGGACAGCACTGTCGATCAACTTAACGTTAGGAATGTTGGCATCGGCCAAGGCGCGCTGGACCTGCGAGTCCTGCGCGGCGGAGAGGATGAGATGGTCAATGGCGACATAGCTATCCTTTTGCGTCTTGGAAAGTTCGGAAGCCGACCGGATGACCTTGGCAAGTGCGGGCGAGACGCTGACAGTCTCTGGCGGAGGATCCTGAGAAGGGAGACGAACCAGCATCTTCATGAGAGATCGTTCCAGGAGTTGTGGATCGCCATGGGCGCGTTCGACGACCTGGCGGAAGAGAGGGGCGGAGGAGGTTTCGTGGGAAGGATGAGCGGGGGCTTGCTGGTCTTTGGATTCATCGGGAGAAGGGTTGAGGAGAGAGACGGCGAGATGAACAGGAAGGATCTGAGAGTGCGAGTATTGCTCTGCCAGGCTGCTGGAATCCAGCAAAGCCTTGTTGGCTCTGTCTGTGAATTGAGCGCCGTTCATGTTGGGGCGGAATGTGAGGGAAGAATGTGGGATGAAATGAGCTAATCAGTGATTATGCTTTAAATTGCGACACAAGAGGGTAAGAGATGTCTGTAAAGGCGAAGAGGATGAGGGAAATGCTCAGAGGTTAGGTGGAAGCAATGTTCCGTGTGAACGAGAGAAGGAAGTCTGCTGATTGAGTCTGATGAGAGAGAAAGAGGCGAGCAGAAGATGATGCCGACTTGCATAATATACAGCGTGACTTCAGATGCCCGATTGGGTTCATGACGACACTGGCAGCTTCCACCGCCTTCCAGAAGCACCGCCTGTCATCCAGATGTCACGTGTTGTTGCCTGACCCTGCTGGCTTGTTCTTGCCTGATCTAGCAGGCCTGCAAGTGGGGTAATTGTTAGTCATGTGACTTGACACTGGCCAGTTGCCGTTTTCGGAGCCGAGATCGTGCAGATCGAAGAAATCTTGAAGTCAAATTCGAATGAGAATAATGTCTCTCTCTTCAAGGTCTCGCTCAACTTGAAACGGCCAACTTCTTGTCGTATCCACTAACGCCACCTCTTTTCTAAGATGACTGTGTCCCGGGCCATCGCATTAGAGTGTGTGCCCTGACATTTCCAGGAATCTGCCCCGGCGCTAACGGCGCCAGATTCACTCCTGGCGTGTTGGGATCGCCTCCAGCAACAGAGAGGAACCCCCCACGTTGGCGTCGTCCGGGCTTGATTGGCATGCAATCCTTCTGGTCTGGCCGGGATTAGAGTTCCTGGTCTTGTTGGTGGTGGTGGTAGTGGTAGTGGTCCATGACAACTTCCCGATCAAACGAGCGCCATTCAATGCTTGAGGACTTTTCTGCTGATACTTTCTCAGATCCCGGGAAGGGCGGGGATGTTGGTTGGAAGAGAGGTTTGTTCTCCTGACACGAGATCGTGAACATTCCCCCCCTGCAACCGACAAATTCTATTTCTCCTTTGATAGATGATGATTCGGAGACATCTATCCCGACTAATTCTCTTCCGTGGTGAATGATTCCCCCGCCTCACAACCCCCTCCATGCGATCAGCGCATCGATATGGCCTCATCAGGTCATTCCAGGCCCGAGCGTGACGTCAAGCAGTGGGAACCCCCCCCTCTTAATTCTCTCCTTGGGATGCTCAAGCCTTGGATGAGCCAAACTATCCCCCCCTCTGCTATCGCCCGGGATCTCGTCCCCCGTGAATGTGAGACACTCTCAAGGCTACGGACCCAGTTCCGACCATGAAATGCAGGCTGAGGGGAGATCTGATCAAGGGGAATAAGGCGTAGATCGTAATTCGCAAGTGGTTGCAGGGATCTGTTCGCGCTTTTCCGGTGTCTTTCTGCCGGCCGCAAAAAACCTCCCCTCCAACGTCATGACTATGACCGAAGGATTTGATAAAGGTCTTATCCACATCCAACAACCAGCGACAATGGCCCTTTCAGCAGCGATATCGCAACACTCGCCCTTAAACTACTTTCTGCACCATCTGCACCATCTGCACCATCTGCACACTACCAGGCACCGTTCAACTTCATTCCTCATGCGGCAATAATTCACAGAGTCCAGGCATCAACAGTGGATAGCAAGAGGGGCTGCCATTACGTTTAACCCCTTGACTAGCCCAGCACCGTTGTCTGGTAGACTGTAATGGTGTGGATATCGCACTCGTACACTATACTACTTGGGACCCTCAACTTTCGTAGGGACTGACTGACTGGCTTATCCGCTCCATCCACGGGTCAACCTTCCCTGTTTTGTTTTGCCTGGCATTACATTGGTCCTGGGCTTTGCAGCGAACGACCGTCCGTCGTTTCTTGCTGTTGGAGCTGCGCTTCTGATTCGTGATACCTGCTTTTTTTTTTCCCTCCCGCGTGGAGGGCAACCCGTATTTCCATTCATTCCCCTCCGCTGCCTTCAGCCTGGTCGACATTCCGAATTCCCTCTTGAGTATAAAAAGCCCCTCTCCTCCATCATCGGCTGCTCTCCTACTCGCCGTTTTTCTTTTGCTAGTATCTTTTGCTCGCCCAATCCACGGGGGATTTGCAACGACTGCCTGACTGGGCATTTGTTCTTGCAGATTATTGCATCGGAACAGCAATACCACAAAAGCAACAGCTGCTACATCTTGTCTTGGACGGGGACTTCAGTGATTCCCAAACAGTCCCTACACCGGCGGTGAAATTCCCTGGTAGATAGTAGTGTGCACTGTTGATCTTTAAAATACCGACTTGGATCTGAATCGGAAACGGTTCATTTCTGCTTCTTATTATTTTTTTTGGTGAACCAGCCAGCCAACCTGCCCTGGTTGCTCATTCATCATCGCATCTGATTCAAGATGTCTCAAAAACCCATCTTCGTGGCTACCCATCCACGCGCCTGCTCTACGGCCTTTGAACGAGTACGCGTGATCCTCGCATTCCAGAGTGCTGAAAACATCAAGATTTTCTAAAAATAAAATTGAAGCACACATAGCAAGAAGATCAGAACCTGCTGACACGTACAACAGGTCTTCATGACCCGTCGGGATACCATCCAGTGTATCCATGAGCCGTTTGGTGATGCCTTCTACTACGGGCCTGAACGCCTGTCGGCCAGATTCGCCGACGACGAACAGGCTCGTCTAGAGAGCGGTTTCAGCCAGTCGACGTTCCAGACCGTCCTGGCCAGAATCGAGCGCGAAGCTTCTGAGGTCCGACCCTTCTTCTTGGTCGTGTTTCTTTCTTTCTGCGTTCTACACCTTGTCATCCATCCCTCCCTGTCTGTCGTTATGCGCCCGGCCGAGGTGAAAATCCCGGCTGGATGGTCCTGCCCTGCATCGTAGAGGCCAGTTGCCAATCTTTTCCCCCTCTCCCCCTTAACCCTCCCCCCTTGATGGGCTGGGGACCTGCGGCATCTGCATGCCTACGCAGGTCCCTCTTCTCTATTCATGCGCCTCTCGTACAAGCCCATGATCACACGAGGTAGTCACCTCACTGTCATCGTCAAGATGGCGTCGGATCTCACCAGCCCCAGTCGAATCATCACACTACTCTCCTACTCTACTCTTACTCTACTCGGTTACTGCGAGATACTTACCACCAGCAGGGCAAGCGCATCTTCATGAAGGACATCATGCACTACCTCCTCCCACCATACAGCAAACCCGCCAGTATTGCGCCATCGCTGAACAGGATCAAGCGGGGCGTGGGCACCGAGTCTAACGGAGAGACTGCCCCCCATTCGGCCGTTGGCGTCAACGGCACCAGCAACGGCGCCCACACCAACGGTCACCACGCCCAGCAGCTGAATGGCACAAGCCCAGTACAGAACGGGACCAAGAATGGGCTGAATGGCCACGCTGCGCTGGACCACTCCACGCCGGTGAAACCGGCAGCTACCCGGGAGCCGTACCCGTACGACACGGCAGCCGAGCCAGGCAATCCTACCGTGATGCCCACGGAAATCCTCTCCCAGTTCCATTTTGCCTTCCTCATCCGCGACCCCCACCACAGTGTCCCCTCCTACTTCCGCTGCACCATTCCACCCCTCGACCAGGTGACGGGCTTCCACAACTATGATCCCTCCGAGGCCGGGTACGACGAGCTGCGTCGCACCTTCGACTACCTGCGTAGCGTGCGCCTGGTTGGCCCCCACATTGCCACGCAGGAGCGTGACGCCGACGATATCGACAACCGCCTGCGACCGGTGACTAGCGGGCTCAACGGATACGAGGCCGGGGCGGAGATCTGTGTGGTCGACGCCGACGATATGTTGCAGAAGCCGGCGCCCATGATCGAGGCGTTCTGTCGTAGCGTGGGCCTCGAGTATACCCCCGACATGCTGTGCTGGGATACCGAGGAAGACCACCAGGTTGCTCGGGAGAAGTTCGAGAAGTGGAGGGGCTTCCACAACGATGCGATCGAGTCGAAGGGCCTGGTTGCTAGAAAGCATGTAAGTTATTAGTAGACCTTGCACGGTTATATGTCCCTGTCCATGAAGTTAGTCACTAACACCACCCAACAGCCCCATGCCGTCAAGACGGAAGAAGAATGGGACGCCGAATGGCGCAAGAAATACGGCCCGGAGGCAGCAGAACTCATCCGTAAGACCGTCGACGCCAACATGGCTGATTACTTGTATATGAAGCAATTTGCCATGCGCGTGTAGGTCCAAGTCAGGACAGTCTGTCCTTACGGGCCCGGGACACCAGGAGGAAAGAAGAAGAGAAACCACCGGAAGAAGAACGGGGGACCGATGGCCTTAAGTAAGAAAGAAGCAGAAGAATGATTAAAAGAGGGGTTAATCCACTCTTTTAACTTCGGAATGGTATGCTGGGTGACGAATGTTCAGGCATGATGAATTCTTAGCTTTGATGACGCCATTTGATGTGATGATGATCTGTGCATGTTGATTCCTTTTTGATTGATTGATCGATTCGTTTGTGATTTTTTTCATGAATGCAATGAGCGAAGCAAGCAAGTATGCAAAGCAAGGAAGGGTGGGAGATTGAATTAATTATGATGGAATATATGATTGATTCGTTATATTGATGTGCTTCTATGGGGAGTGTAGTGTAGATGTTGGTGTAGTTGGGTGTGGGCTATACCCGACTGCGCACATAGTAGCAGTAGCGGTCAGACTCGTACTTGCTGTGTGCAACAGGACACATCATTGTTTCAGAATAGCAATTGCTTTGTAAAGGAATCATGTTCTGGAGACAAGTAATCATTTTCGTCTTTGTCATTTGTGATCTACTAGTCAGTCCTAGTATATAGATTTTATTCTCGAGGGCGTGAATTGATAAAAGTTCCTGTTACGCCTTGGTCCCGATTACAGACGTTCATGACTTATTGCATGCTATCTATTACTTGTAGATAGACAGACAGTAGTCATTTGAAACGTTTATGCTAGATCTTTCAGATCGACCCTGATTCAGTTGCCTATAATATACTGGAACTATATTAAGTGTTAAAGATACTTGTACTCCGACTTTAGCCGGCTGCCAGGTTTACACCCTGCCTGCCTTGCCTTTAGAACCTATTACGTACATTCCTATCGCTGAAATCTATTTACGTTCCCAAAATATGAATCACACTCTCATAGTAATATTCCCTTATACATACTATCTTATCGTATCATATTCCTAATCCTAATCCCACCCAATAAAATGAAACCATCATCGTCATCATCAAATCCTCGTCCTCAATGCCAGCAACAACCTCATCTCCTCTCCACTCATCTCATCTCATCTCATCCAACCAACAAGCAGACAACATAACAAAATTGCAAAGGAGCAAAAAGCAAGCAATCAATCAATCAAACTCTAGCCCCCCTAAACAGCACTATATCCCCCTCTAGATCCCGACCCTTGTAGCGTGTTGACCACCCGCCGTAACCAATCCTGGAAGAGATAGGGAATATCGCGGATCGTGTCGCCGTGCGGGAGAAGATCCCACCCGCGGGCGCCGTAGCGGTTGTAGTTGAGCCAGGAGCCGAAGATGAGGTATGCTGCGATGCAGAGGAATAGACTTGACAGAAAAATCTCGTTAGTCGGTCCAGTTTCCAATAGGGATAATGTAAAGACGACGGAGGGAGCGGGGGGAGGGCAGCAAAACATACATGATAATCAACCAAGTAAAGAATCCCCAATGACTCGACCCATCACCTTCACCAGGATTCTTCTCGCCGGGCTCATCCTTGTAATCATCGCACGCGTACCGTGTCCTCCAATTCAACTTCAACACGTAGGTATCATCATCCGCGGGCCCGAAACTCTTAAACTGCAAACTGCGTCCGCCCTCGGGGATAGTGCCGTTGTCATTATTCTCATTGTCGCCGTTAGTCTCGTCTGCGCGTTGACTCAGCTGCCACCGCCGACGGCGCTCCTCCTCCGTGTCTTCGGTCGTCTGCAACCCCTCTAGTCCCGACCGGTCGGGATCGCACTGGAACTCGATCACGGCGCCGGCGTTCTTCTTCTTCTGTTGTTCTTCGTCGAAGTATTCGCCTCCGGCGAGTTTAACGAGGAGACCTTCCTGTTCAGAATCGAGCTTCTTCAGGCGCGTGATTTCGGCATCTTTGGTACCGTGGCCGAGGTGGTCGAGGCCGACGATCGGGAAGACGGTGCTTTCTTCCTTGTGGCTGTCTAGGGCGGTTTTGTATTGGAAGCCGCAGACTGTTTTTGGTAAGAGTATTGTCAGTTGTGGGAGCTAGTAACGATTTGAGGGGGCGGTGGTGGATGGGATAGACGTACTGTTCTTGGATGTCGGGCATTTCAAGTGGCCGCGGTGGGCAGCGCCCTTGAGAATGTTGCAGATGTTGAGCACGTAGGTTGTGTTGACGACGTAGTCTTCTGTTTCGTCGACGTGGTAGAGCGTGTGTACGCCGCCGAGAGTGCTGAGGTCATACTTGTAGCTGTCGACGATGATGTTGTGACAGTCGAAGCCGCCGGACGCGGAGGCTAGGCTGGGGAGGAGGGCGGATGAGAAGAGGAGGGTCGAGAGGCCGGTTGGTATTCGCATGGTGACAGCTGGATTGTGTGTTGCTGATGCGGAGGGACTGGATTGGTCGGGGGGAAGTGATGAAGCTGATAAACAGATAGGTGATGACCGGAGCTCAGCTCGACAGTTGGTGGGTATGAGTGGTAGAAAATAATGAAGCAGGAAGTTATCGCTAATTTGAGTCCCGCGGCGTGCAGTAGTAGTCGTCTATAGTGGTGTGCAAAGGAGCTTGGTGCTCCAAGGGAGATAGATGAAGATGAAGATGGAGACGCAACGGTATGGATGGAGCTGTTCCCGACGCGGAGGTCGGCGATGCGGTGGCCGGGAGTCTTGGTTTCTCCGAGGCGAAGCGGATCACCGCTGAACCACCACGATGACATCCAACGTCTGCACCTGACTACTAAGGCACGGGAAAGTTGGGACCGTCAAGATCGATTGCGGAGATGACGGCAAACAATGGATATGGCTCGGCGATTGGAGTCATCTCTCGTGGCAGCGGCTGAACGTGATCGGCAATGCGGAGGGCACCTGACGGGGATGATGTCACACGACCAGATGGTGTTGGCGATATTCGATGTGTATGGAAGTATCTCGATTCTGGCTGCAAAGGGAGATGCATAGCATAAGAGTAGTTGTACGGATATGGAATCCGGGGTTGAGCTCAAATCGATAGAGCAGCTATCATATAGTGACAATATGAAACAACTCAAATGAAGTCTATCGCCAGCGGCATACACACATAGCATAGTCAACAGTCACCTCATACAACATAAGAACCATAACAGAATACAAACATAGGAACATTCTATGTGTTCCCTTCAATGGAAATCTCTGCACACAGACCCCCTTCACCAATGCTTCACTGTATAGAGCAACTAGTGCAGACTACCACCTCAACCCCCATCCTCAGGCACCAACCACCGCACAGACCAACTCAAAAAGCCAACCAAACCTCATGGTCTTGACACCTCAGGCACGAAACCCAGCTCCCCTCACAATCATCATATTAATTAATCAAATATCATCCCATCCCCAATCGCCTAACAAGCATCCCACCACAACCCCGCCAAGATGATGCAAACTCGCATGGTACGTATACCCCTAAATTTACTACCCATCCTATAGAGAATTGTTTTGCTAATAATGTAATCAGCTCACTAAAGAAGACGAAGCCCTCACGGGCAGCGAGGACAACGAAGTCCGCCGCGAGGACCAAGAAAAGATCAATCGCTTTAGTCGGCTGCACCAGCGCGAGACGCTGCTCGAGGAGCAGTTGAAGCTGAAGATGGTATGTTTGCTTCCTTAGTTCCTAATTGTCTTACATCCATCAAGTGATAATTAAAGGGGATATGAATAAATCTACCCCCCTATACATGAAATGAATGCATGCAGGAACTAACAACCCCCCAGGAAGACAAAGAAGATCTAGAAGAAATCTCCACGGAACTGGAGCTGGCAGATGAGGATGAGCTGGTACCGTAAGTTTTTCTTTTCTCCTCTTCCGTCCATCTATCTATCTATCTATCTCTGCCAACCAAGCCGATATATGAATTGGAGAGGTGTTAGGGGACGTTGCTAACTGCATTGCAGGTACAAAATCGGAGATGCGTTCTTCCAGCTCCCCCTTGAAGAGGCTCAGTCCCTGCTGTCGACGGCAACAGAGCAGGTCGATGCCGATGTGGGCAAGCTCGAGGAGGGACTGAGTGATCTGCGGGAGGAGTTGCAGCAGTTGAAGGTGGCTTTGTATGCGCGGTTCGGACGGAGCATTAACCTTGAGACTTAATTATAGTGTCTATCTACTACTGCCGTTCGTGTAATGTGACAGAAAGTGATGATGATGATTGCATTAGCATTAGAATTAGCACGCATCCCCAATTGTAAACGCTAGTCCAATATGCACTATGCTATTAAAGATAACATGTAACGGCTGAAAAGGACAAGAAGAGTGGTGTAAGTCTAGGTTCGGCTATACACGCGTGTACTGTATACAAAAAAGTCCCAACATTATATCTACGTTGGTAAAACATCGCAGCTGATTCGTAATCCATGATCTCATCTCACATGCCTGTGGGGTTTTCCCACAATTGCCGGAACAGTAATACAAGTTTTGAGTAGGACAAGGGTCTTGTCCAGTTTGAGAGAGACGAGCCCTTCGCGTGCTCGCTCTCATGGCGCGTCCGGGGCGGGCGTCGCCTTCGTAGCAAATCCAGACGTCAAGCTTCGAGCGTAGTGAGGATGAAGCGTTGAGTCTCATAATGCTCATGAGCCAAATGGTATAATGGCATCATCGCGAGCGGTCTCATATAATGCTCGCGATAGTCATCCGCGAATGAGACGAGCTCGACTGGGGAGTCGTCGCATCAGAGCTCGCGGTGGCGGATTCCGGCCCGAGATATGTCGACTCCGCAGGTTTGGTACGATGCTGAAGATCTTGTTGCTGTTGCTGCTGCTGCTGTCGCTCGTGGAGGTACTGCACGGTCTGCTCCACCCATTTCCACCCTTCCCACCCTTCTGGTCCTGCGCTGGCCTCCGGATGGGAATAAGCCACTGGGCTACTGACTTTGGGCGACATCACCTCCAGCTGCGAGCCGGTCTCACTGCCCTGCCAGACCCAGTTACTTTCCGCACTTCCTTGCATGTCGCCGGATACATATACCATCAACTCTTCGTCGCGGTCGAGCACTGCTAATTCGTTGCGCCGTAACCGGTCCAACATCACTTTGAGGAAGAATGCAAGATAACGTCCACAGGCCAGATTCACAGCGCGCGAATCACCAATGGCAGTACTCGCCTGGACACAGACGAGAGCAGGAGCGTAATCCTGGCGGAAGAGGAGTAGAAGTGCACAGCGCCAAAGGTGCACACACAGCATGGTTCCTGCGGAGGACGCCAGCAGTGGTCTCCAGTCATCGCCGCTCGTAGCGGTAAACCCACTTCCCGGGCTGGACGGGGCCCGCATGCAACGAGACAGTAAGCGAGCGGTATCCTGGGCGGTGGAAATACAGTAGTCCAATGATGACGCTCGAGCCTCGGGAGAACAGAAAGGAGAGATATTATGACGGTGGAGGATCAGGCGGGCATTTTGGAGGTAGAGAATCGGTGCGAGGGTGCGGGGGTCGAGATACTGGTCGGCTGTAGGGTGATACTGAGGGGGAAAGGTCGCGAGGCAGGTGTTAAAGTGTCGTTCGAAAGTTTCAAGGGTTCCGAGACTCATTGTCGGACTTTTCAACGTTCGAGATAGCTGGCCGATGGATCGAACCACATGTATGGTGGCCAGTAATGGAGACGTTTGGGAGCTTTCCGGCACCACTGCTCCGTCCGAAAGATACTGCTCATCGATGGGACACGGGAGGCCCACATCGCAGTCTTGATCGTTGATGAGAACTGGTTTTCCCATCTCCAAGGCGAGAAGCCTGCCATTACTGTCAGCCGGTATTCAACAACTAAATCATCTCTGGCAGCTCATACCTATCCCAGGTGTACATGCCCCACCATAACCGCTTCCGCATCTCGCCTTCCAGAGGGGGCCAAGGCCCTGACTCCAAATGCAGGCCAATCTCCTGCGCGACTCGAATTGCGGACCCAATCCAGACCCAGCTCGCCGACTGCGAATTAACCTCGTACAAGAAAATGCTGACCAGCAGCGCCGCCCGTGCCTGATCCAGGGTGAAGTTGTCCTGCCATACATCAATCACCCCGCAACTAACAGTCACGAATTCTTTGCCTTCCTCTTCCCGATTCGCTTCCAAGGTGTGCAGACGCCCACATGCAAAGACTCCGAATAGAACCGCGGCCCATTCGCGGGGCACGCCGAGGAGGGTTCCTGCTTGGTAGACCTCCTCGAACTGGGCGACAAAGGTCGGCCAATGGATCACAGGCAGGACGGAGTGAATGCAAGCGTAGTACTGTCCCAGCAAGCGATTGGCCAGCTCCTTCGGGGGAAGGCGTGGAGGATCAGCGGTAATCAAGGACTTGGGGCCGGGCTGACGGTATGGAGGTGGCACCCTCAGGATCCCTTTGCCGTATTTCCGCAGATTCGCACGAGCCTCGGTCAGATCCTGCATCACAGGCGCTTGTGGCCGGCGCGGGGGACGATACCCGGCGTCCGGAAGCTTCAGCTGAGGCTGCCCCGCACCATCAATATCCAGATCCATCAGATTGTCCGATCGTAACATGCCCGACCGAAGTTGCTGTAGCTGTTGCTTGGTCGACAGCAGCTGTTTTTCGAGGTCTTGGACTTGCCTGCGGTCAGATTAGAATTGCAAGATTCCCACAAATACAACAGCCACGGCACGAACTTGATGGAAGACATGCGTCGATTCGTCTCCTTGGTAAACTGGCAGCGCACCTTACGGTTGGTGCATTCTGTGCAACTGGACGACTCGGAAGCGTCACACTAAACGGAATGAGCTATGCTGGGTTCACGGGGCGACCACCAGGGTAACCTCCACTGCGACGTAACATACCTTGACTTTGCGTTCCCGACAGGCATCGCAACTGGGGTCCTTTCTCCGCTGCCGATAGGCCCTCTTCTGCTGCAAAGGCTGCTGTGACTGATGATGGGGGTGCGATCCAGCCGCAGCACCTCCGCCCATCGGCTGAAGCAGTCCGGGACCATTGAGGGGAGGCGCATCGGCGAGCATCGATGCGCCTTCAGCGGGAGAGCCACTTGACTCGTACGAACGAGCGTAGGTGGGAGGGTTCGTAACGGGGGGTGGCGGAGGATTGGGCATATGTTGTGCCAACGGCTGCAGTAGATGGGCCATCCTCAACCCGCTGTCGGGTCGACTCGGCGGAGCGGAGAGTAGAGGAGCAGGTGCGGGCCCATGCGGTTGAAATGGAGCTGAAGGCGAGGTCACCGCGTGCACCGGAGGAAGTTCATATGACCCTCCTGGTTGGTTCGGGCTACTCGAAGAATGATAGTAGTGCGCCTGCATGTCGACACCCGCAATGCAACCTCATAAGGGGGGACACTTGGGGAGGAGGAAGAGGGGTGTGTGCAAGCCGGAACGATTGCGGACCAGACGAAGCTGCCCGCTCGTCCGATGGAAGAAGCACAGAAGGCGGGGGGGTGTGGTAAGTCTGGATGATGCAAAGCGAACAAAAAGATCAGGAAGTACAAGCCGATGGGGAAAGCGTCCTTCCTATAGTGTGCAACTCAAAATGCGACACTAGTGCAGAATGATGATAGCTGCAACAGCAAACACCGATGGGAGGGGAAAAGAGGGAGGAATAATTATTGGACCCCGAATCGACGGCAGAAATCCCGAGCGCCAACCCAGAAAAAGAGGCCCGAGAAGTGTGGATTGAATCGGGAAGCTGGCCGCAGTGGCAAAAGATGGCAAATGGGGGGAGGAAGTCAATCAATGAACTGTCTCGATCGCGCCAAAATTACACCCGAGCCACTGAGCCACAGGGTTCAATATGCTCCAGACCACAAAGTTAAGTTGGGACGATGGGGCTACCGTGGGGTCATCTAGAAGCGGTAGCTCTGTTGTCGTTGGAGCGGACAGATGGAGCTGAGTCGTCCTGTGGGTGCTGATGAAGCCATACAACAGCCAGATGGATGGAGATAAAATCGAAAGCTCTCCAAAATACCGAGGTCGAGGAGCTGCAAGGAACGTGGGCACGAAGCCAAGCACCAGACAAGAGGTCAGGGCACGGCGTTAGGCGAATGTATAATAGTACTAAAGTGGGAGCTGGATTGGAGAGATGGGGGATTTGGCAGGCGAGGTAGAAATCCAAATTCGATAAATATGTGGACAAATTGTTTTTGGCAAAAGACAAAAGGCAAAAGGAGAGAAGAGGATACTAATAAGGAGGAATAGTAAGTAGTAGTAAGTGGTTGTTGTTGTTGTTGTAGTTGTAGTAGTAGTAAGAGAGAGAGGAGAAGGGAATGACAGCCCGGGGAGCCAGAAGGTTGAATATAGTGTCAGTCAGTCAGCCAGAGAGAGGAAGAGAGGAAAAGAATGAGAGTGACGGCCAACGACAGTTATGGAAGGGATGATAAGCCAGTCGTCAGTCAGTCAGTCAATCATACTTTGGATGAACTAACTACTAAGAAGAACGAGCAGACGTCGTCAGTCATTCATCCTTCTTCATCGCCGCCTCGGAGCCTCTGGGTTTTCCCCTAAATTTCGTTTATTTTATTTTATTTATTCTTTATCAGGATATTATTTTTTTTTTTTAAAAAGATTACTACGGGTTTGTTTTATTTCGATCCGATTGTTTTCAGTTTAGTTCAGCTTCCCGTTTCCGAGCATGACTTTCCCTCTTCTACTTAACTACTACTAATAACTACTAACTTGTGTCTGGTCTCTGAAACAGAGATCCTTACAACACTAGTACTGCAGCAATCTGACTGTCTTCTCATGAAACTTACTTTATGAGTATATGATTGCTACAAACATTCTCACCGTTCCAAGACAATTTCCGTCCATTCCGTCGGTGGCAGAACCGGCAGAAGAGAGGGGGGTGCGGAACACTACAATACCAGGGGGGAGAACAAGCTCGACTCAAGCGCCGCTGCCCACTTTTTGCATGCGACCAGGCCTCGGATGGCGTGCCAGAGCTCCTGCGCCAGGGTCCTATCCATGCCCAGCAATCGGCTCCGAAAGTCTCTCGGCTGACCCCGGTTACAGAGTTTAGTGCTAAGCAGCGCGGCGGTTGACAAAAATATTCAATAAATCAAAAAACGCCATGGCTGAAACGAGACCAGGTGCCTACGCAAATCGGATCGAAGGGGGGTGCGGAGATTAGCAAATGAGCTTACTGCAGAAGTCTATCCTTAGGAATCTGTTGCCGACAGCCTTCTTAATTTTTTCTGGCCCCGGTTCCCGTTGATTGACTGGCGGGTTACTTTTCCTGCGTGGGTTTTTATTTTTGTTCTGAATATTTAATTTTATTTTTTTTAATATTCCATTCTTCTACTTTCTTCCCTTTTTGACTTGATTTATATTTATTTTTACTATATTTGTTGGTCATTTGGTCATTTTTGTTATTCTTTTATTTTTCATTGACCTTTTTTTTTTTTTTTTTTTTTTTTTTTTTTTTTTT